>NW_027508741.1:1142500-1170000 GCF_051911475.1 Siphateles boraxobius | reverse complement strand
GGAGCGATGCTGTGTGACCCCGGGGAACATGCTTTTTTTTTGCCGCAGGGAGTAGAGTTTTTTTGCACCGAACAAGAGCACACAGCACAGAGCTGTAGATATGAAATGCAGATGACAAACCCTTAAGACACCATAGAAAATATTTAACAGGAATGAAAAGAAAGGCAGAGAGAGTCGGAGATAATGAGACAAACGTAAGTCTCCCGACGAGGCGTGTGTACGCTTGGCTACTTGTGAGAGACGAGGAAAGACCGGTATGTTTACTGTGTCTAAACATGTTGGCAGCGGACAGCATGAAGTCTAGCCAAATAAATGAAGGCGTCACTTAAAGACATTACACCCCAATCACGCTGATAAGCCACCTTTTCCTGCGAAAACGAGAGCTGAGAGTTGCAGGATCATGCTTCAAACCCCTCTTCGAAAAGCTGTGCACTGCAAAACGTGCTCATTGTAGCCATTAATCCTGACTTCCACATTTTGATAAAAAAAACAGCACACAATGTTTTATTCAGTATTGTTTTATAGGTCAAAGTGTTTTATATATTGTGCTCCTGAATTAATGTTGCTGATCAATTTGAATTTATTATTTTTTATTGTTTATATTTTATTTTATTTTTCAGTATCAAATGGTCAAAAAATGTTTACAGTTTAAAGGGGCATGACATTTTTGTTTTAATTTCAGGCAAATTGATGCACTTTAAGTATTTTCTGTTACAGACTCAATAACAATGTTAATAAAGTTATTCTTTGTTGTAAGTTTATCTATATTTCTTTCTTTTTTCTTTTTCTTTAATGTTAAAAGAGAAATCCGGCGCAAAATGAACCTGGTGTGTAATAACACATTCGTAGCGAGTCGACTGTTCTCTGGGATTTGTTTTCATGATAATCGAGTGTAAAGAGTTTTATCTCTAAAAACTGTGTAGCTTATAACGCTAGTATATGGGGCATATAATAAGTAAAAAGAGATCGCTAGTTAATACCACTAACAAGGCTCAAAATAGCCCCACACCAACACGGTAGCTTAATGAGGTTCTCTACATGCAATCCGAAGCACTGAGAACTTTGTAAGTGTACAGACAGTTTAGTAATAATATACTTTATAAAGATAGTACCATCGCGGAGCCATCTTTGGAAAACAGTCTCGACCAGTCGAACCACGAACGCCGCGCTGCGAGCTGAACTGTGACTTGGAATCTCACAGTTCAGCTCACTTAGCACGGCGTTCGTGGTTCGACTGGTCGAGGCTGTTTCCCAAAGATGGCTTCTGCCTGTTTACGCGATGGTACTATCTTTATAAAGTATATTATTATTAAACTGTCTGTACACTTACAAAGTTCTCAGTGCTTCGGATTGCATGTAGAGACCCTCATTAAGCTACCGTGTTGGTGTGGGGCTATTTTGAGCCTTGTTAGTGGTATTAACTAGCGATCTCTTTTTACTTATTATATGCCCCATATACTAGCGTTATAAGCTAAACAGTTTTTAGAGATAAAACTCTTTACACTCGATTATCATGAAAACAAATCTCAGAGAACAGTCGACTCGCTACGAATGTGTTATTACACACCAGGTTCATTTTGCGCCGGAGTTCTCCTTTAATAAGGATACAACGTTATGCAGAGGTGTACTTATAACAATTTTATAAACAAATGATACTATTTACAGTCGCGGCGGAGAGTTGGGGGGCGCGAAATGTTTACTTCTTCCTTGGGGGGGCGTAACAGAAAATAATTTACAAGCACTGAACTAGCAGACAAGAACTAACGGACAAGAGATACGGTATACAGTCATAACACTTATTACACAGCATTTCAACACATTAATAATTATGGAGATAAGAGATATTGATTTCAGATTAAACTGTTTTAAAATCGTACCTGTTTGTATCTTATAATCCAACAGTGTACAAAACAATATTCACAAAATGTGTTTGTATGAAACAAGAGAGAGCGAATCCACGATACTGGATGGCATAATTTAATAACTGTACACAAAATATTGATTCGACTGAGTTTTAATATTTTATTAGCTCACCAAATGCAAAACTTCCACGAAGAAAAAACGTTCCTAGCGAGCGTATAGCGCTGCTGACTTCAGTGACCCGGATGAGCCTGCGTTTCTGTTCTCAGAGGTTGTTATCTGGGAATAACACACCGCTGGATGGTGCGATTGACCAATCAGAATCAAGTATTGATAATGTGTTTAAACCTCATGTAATCTCAAGACTGTTTTGAACAAGATTGAACCCCCTTTCATTGTATGGACAAAAAAAACCCACATTTTTCAGAACATCTTATTTTGTGTTCCACAAATCAAAGAAAGTCAAAGTGTGGAGCAACATCAATGACTAATAATCGTTAAAATGTTCCTTAATATGTTTTAATCTCATGCAATCTCAAGACTTCCCTATAAATGAATCAAACTAATCAGATGCAGACCCCCTATAGGTCACTCAATCAATCACCCAAGCACTAGCCTGAGATGAGAGTGAATAAGGAGACTTTTCACTTTTTGGGGTGAACTCTTCCTTTAATCTACTCTCGAAACTTCCTTTACTTACTGAAAAAGCCCAGTTCCTCTGAGTTATTTTAACCAGTGCCTTCGATTGGAAAGGCCTGTCAAGTAGACAAATAAAACATTATCTCACTTCTCTTCACAGATTCCATCGACGGTTCGCTCCATCCATCATGATCGCATTTTGTCTCTCCGCCAGCAGACGCAGTTCTTGTGGGAAGCGTACTTCTCTTCGGTGGAGAAGATCGTGCTCACTACATTAGAGGTGAGCAACGTCCTGATCAATGAACATCTTTCACTGCGTTCAAGACATGAGGCCATCAAATCCGATCGGATGCATCCCACAAAAACCTGCCCGGGTCATAATTTACCCTAAAAACAAACAGAAAATGAGAAATTTGCAGAAATTGATGCTCATTTTAGGACCATTAAGTGATTATTTTCATGATTATTAAGCACGTTTCCACTCCACAGTTCTCATTACTGTAATGCATCCGGAATCAGATGTAATTATGGGTTTATTTGTAATTCTCTTCATTTTAAATTATTTAATGATAATACTATAATGAGAATCATCCAGGCACAATGATTTAGTCAAATTAGCATAAATATGCTCATTATGTATAAATATTTTACTATTTAAATCTGTCACAAATACCATAATGAGAAGTATATATTTCCTTCCACATAATGTCAAAAAAAGGCTTAATTTTCTTTCAAATGGAAAAATAAAACATTTTGGGGTTTTTTTGCACAATTTTTTTTTTTTTTTTTGCACAAAATCTTTTACCCTCCCAATAGAATGAATTGCATGTGATCAGTCATTTCGGGAGCTATTCCTGAATGAAAACAGATCTCCATCTGGCGGGTCTCAGGCTCCGGTTTCACACACTTCTCCCTGGAAGTGTTGTAGTTCTGAGATGTGCTGGATTGCTGTTGGTGTGTAAGAGGACACCCGGGTCAGGTCTTGAAGGGTGGATCTGTGATACCGAGCATTAATATGTGTCTGAATAAACATGTCTTTGGTCCAGTTGGCCTCATGTTTATGAAAGTTAGGCTCAATAAACGCTCATGAAATTTGAGCCTTGTTCATGTTTGTCAACTGAGTCTAACAAGCGATGCCGTGACACAATAAAAAACATCTTTACTGTGTTAATCAGCTGCAACCGAAATCACATACTTTTCTGCTCAAGTCAAGTCACCTTTATTTATTTAGCACTTTTTACAATAGAGATAGTTGTAAACATTCTATGACAAAGACTGAATCAATGATTCAGGATGCATAGTCAATAATGTTTAAATGATGTAATATTTATGAGTCTGATTATGTTCTTATTGATTTGGTTGCTAGAGCAGTGCACTTGCTGAGAGACTCTGCCCACACGCTCTTCTGATTGGCTGTGATTTTTGATTGATTTGGTTGCGAGTGCCGTGCACTTGCAGAGAGACTCCGCCCACACGCTCTTCTGATTGGCTGTGATCTTTGATTGATTTTGTCACATCTGGTGTGGACAGACAAATTGCTTGTTGCTGGAAATTTGTTGCATCACGTCTGGTTTGGATACAATGTAATAGCTCTAATGAACATCCGTGATTCAGAGAAGTCATTAAAGGGATCATAAAATTGTATCAGAACATCTTGTAACAAACTCTTTCTGGATGTCCTCTTCCAGATCATCCAGGACCGTGTGTTTCAGCACAACAGCCGCAGCACGCTGATGTGGAACCGGCTGCCGGGAGGACTCTTCACCCTGCCACAATACTCCTCATATCTGGGCGACTTCCCCTTCTTCCACGCCGAACTCGGTAAGTGTGACTGAACACCCACTGACTCCACCTACTTCAGTAGCCACGCCCCAAACTCTCTAACTGCTACAGTAGCCACGCCCCAAACTCTCCAACTACTTCAGTAGCCACGCCCCAAACTCTCTAACTGCTACAGTAGCCACGCCCCAAACTCTCCTCCTGCTACAGTAGCCACGCCCCAAACTCTACACCTGCTTCAGTAGCCACGCCCCAAACTCGCCAACTGCTACAGTAGCCACGCCCCAAACTCTCCACCTGCTTCAGTAGCCACTCCCCAAACTCTCTAACTGCTACAGTAGCCACGCCCCAAACTCTCCAACTACTTCAGTAGCCACGCCCCAAACTCTCTAACTGCTACAGTAGCCACGCCCCAAACTCTCCTCCTGCTACAGTAGCCACGCCCCAAACTCTACACCTGCTTCAGTAGCCACGCCCCAAACTCGCCAACTGCTACAGTAGCCACGCCCCAAACTCTCCACCTGCTTCAGTAGCCACTCCCCAAACTCTCCACCTGCAACAGTAGCCACTCCCCATACTCTCCACCTACTTCAGTAGCCACGCCCCAAACTCTCCAACTGCTACAGTAGCCACGCCCCAAACTCTCCACCTGCTACAGTAGCCACGCCCCAAACTCTCCTCCTGCTACATTAGCCACGCCCCAAACTCCCCAACTGCTACAATAGCCACGCCCCAAACTCTCCACCTGCTACAGTAGCCATGCCCCAAACTCTCTAACTGCTACAGTAGCCATGCCCCAAACTCTCCACCTGCTACAGTAGCCACGCCCCAAACTCCCCAACTGCTACAGTAGCCACGCCCCAAACTCTCCACCTGCTACAGTAGCCACGCCCCAAACTCTCCACCAGCTACAGTAGCCGCGCCCCAAACTCTCCTCCTGCTACAGTAGCCACGCCCCAAACTCTCCTCCTGCTACAGTAGCCACGCCCCAAACTCTCCTCCTGCTACAGTAGCCACGCCCCAAACTCTCCTCCTGCTACAGTAGCCACGCCCCAAACTCTCCTCCTGCTACAGTAGCCACGCCCCAAACTCTCCTCCTGCTACAGTAGCCACGCCCCAAACTCTCCTCCTGCTACAGTAGCCACGCCCCAAACTCTCCACCTGCTACAGTAGCCGCGCCCCAAACTCTCCTCCTGCTACAGTAGCCACGCCCCAAACTCTCCTCCTGCTACAGTAGCCACGCCCCAAACTCTCTAACTGCTTCAGTAGCCACGCCCCAAACTCTCCAACTGCTACAGTAGCCACGCCCCAAACTCTCCTCCTGCTACAGTAGCCACGCCCCAAACTCTCTAACTGCTACAGTAGCCACGCCCCAAACTCTCCAACTGCTACAGTAGCCACGCCCCAAACTCTCCACATGCTACAGTAGCCACGCCCCAAACTCTCCACATGCTACAGTAGCCACGCCCCAAACTCTCCACAAGCTACAGTAGCCACGCCCCAATCTCTCCACTTGCTACAGTAGCCACGCCCCAAACTCTCGCTATTGGTTGAGCTGGAAAGAGATTGACAGATCTGTGCGGATACTCTCAATGTTCTGATGGTTCCTGGGAGGCTCAATGTTTACTTTTGTGCGGGAGATAAACTCATGAAGGGCATACTAATAATAGTCAATGAACAATAAACTGAGTCAAGAGAATGTATTTTAACAAAATATCATACATCACCTTTAACAACATACTATTAAATCTACTCTATGGAGTCTTTTATATTTTATATTTATGAATTGTCTGATTAAATGTATTGATTATTTTCTCCACAGGTATTAAACCACAGCAGAAATTCACTGCCGTCATTCACGCAGTCACGCCTCTCGTATCTCAGTCTCAACCGGTTTTCAAGTTGCTAGTGGCTGTGGCCAAATCACAGTACTGTGCCCAGGTCAGTTATATTATTTATTAATACTATTTTAGCATTTATTCATATTTTAAATGAACTTTTATTTTTATACCTACAGATTCAATTTTATTTTGAGTCTAAATTTTAGTGATTTGTTATGTGCTTTTGTCATTTTTAAAAATTATATATATTTAGCTTTCATTTATATTTATTTCAGTTTTTGTGTTAATAATTTTAGTTCCTCAACTTAAATTTGTTTATTTCAGTTTTATTAGTTCTGGAAACAGCAAATAGCTCAGCAGCTGTTGCATAAAAAACACATTAAGGATGTATTTCCATAAAAGCAAATATCAGGCTTTTAGAAATATGCTCTGGTTTTTCAACTTTATGAATTCTAACTTGAATAAACAAGATATTATAAGAGCATATAAGAGTTAATTTTGCTATTTTGGCATCAGAGAACTCATCAGATCCATTGCTAATACTTACAGATGTTTTCCCTCCAAAATGAGGTCGTTTCCTAGGAAGTGATGTCACTGAGGAACTGCCAATTGTTATTTAACCGATATAAGAGAAACTTTTCTGCCCAAATTTGAAGACTTGATCCCATCATTCTATGAACTGTGTGACACTGAAAAAATGTCCTTCTTACTCGGAGAAGATGTTAGTACAGCTGCACTAGCGGCTAAATATGTGCTAGCTATTCACAACGCCAGAGACAGCTAATTCTCTAGAGCGATCAAATGTATTTATTTATCTATTTATTAAGATAGATTACATTTGACTATATATGCACATAGAAAACAACTATTTTAAATTGTAATAATATTTCACTGTTTTTAAAGTATTTTTGATCAGCCGTAGTGAGCTCTTTCAAAAGCATTAAAGAATCTTACCGACCTCAAACTTTTGAACAGTGGTGTAAATGATATAAAAATGTTCTTAATAGTGTAATTGACCTCTGATGACCTTGTATCAGATCGTTGTCCTGTGGAACTGTGACAAGCCTCTTCCAGCGAAGCACCGCTGGCCCGTGACATCTGTTCCCGTCATCGTGATCGAGGGCGAGAGCAAGGTGAATCTCCACTTCAACATGTCTTCATATTCTCATCTTATCAAGTGAAGTGTGTGTTTTACTCGCCTGCGATGACACATGATGGATGGCGTATAGATTTGTTGCTGCTGTCGTTTTGCTCTCTGCCTTGAATGTTTATGTTACTGAAGTCAGAGATATTGAGCATTTTCTGGAGGAGGTTTCACTTCAACATGTCTTTATATTCTCATCTTATCAAATCAAGTGTGTGGTTGGTTCCACTTTATTTTGATAGTCCACTTTAGACATTCTACTAATAAGTAACTTTGCAACTACATGTCAACTAAAGCCCTATTCGCACTGGATTAGTATTATCTGGGAACCTCGTGTGATTTAGAAATCACCCCCCCCCCCCACATCTGAATTTCGTGTGGCGCATTCGCACAGGATTAGCAAAGCCTGTGATTTCACTCGAATTTACTGACCTGTCTCACGGATATGATGTCAATAGGCTATAGCTTGGAAATGTCTTGTTGAATAGGTCTAGCTGTATGCTATATTATATTATGCCTTACCGAATGCTGCTATACATGTCATTCATCTCCATCTAATCATTCTTTTTTGTTTTTGCTCTTCTGATGGTTTTCAGTTTTCTCTTTCTGCAAGGTGTATAGAGAGCCTAAGCCCCGCCCCCTCCGCTTCCGGCTCATGGGACCTTATTTCCGAAAAATTATGTGTGGTAGTCAATGGCGAGAGACAACTTATCTTTTTATTCCGTCTGAACTGTGCCCTGAATTACACATATGATGTCTGTCAATTTAGAGTAACATTTAGTTTTATGTGAAAATCACTTAATGAACTACATCTCTCGTCTCGCCTCGCACTATGTACGTCACCAAGCTCGTGTGTGTGCAGTCTGGTACAAAACACACAGGCATGACGGCGTAACGTTACGATTATAACGTTAGACTATACCAGTGGTCTTCACTATTTTTTTCATGAGAGCCGCACTGATAGGACAAAGTCAGTAGGAGAGCCATTTTTACAGGAAAGTATAAAAAGTTACATACAGTCATAACTACCATGTCTGTTTATTAATATGCCACCCCTGAACATTCAATATGCAATGCAATAAATATTTTTTTTTTAATGATTTACCAGTCAAATTTGTAACTGAGACAAGATGATTTCCCTTAATGAAAAAAAAGCAGGATTTCCAGAATAGATTCATCCCAGAATGACATTAAGTTATTTTTTTCTACATTAGCCCCTCATGTGTCTAATCATCCAAGAGCACATGCGGCGTTAAGAGCTGGAAATACCGCCATAACTGGCAACTCCGCAGGGACTGGATATGTTTACATGCACAACTTTTGTTTCAATCGGCCTGAATTCATTGTGATTGATTAATCTGAATGTATTGTAGTTTACATGAATGCTTAACATCGTGATATGATGCATGATCGGGGTGATGTGCACGTTTATAAGTCAAAAGATTCAAATTGGGAATAGGTTTTTTGACATTCGCACACTGCACAAATATACAAAGTTTCCCGCTGTTGTCGCGTAATAACCATTTTCCTACATTGGTTCTTTATTTGTTTTAAACAGCAGACTTAATATCAAATTCTGGTCATAATTTGGAGACTATGATGAACCGTTATGCCGTGCTGTTTGTATTGATCACGCAGTAAAAATGCCCAAAATCAGTCGTCTGTGGATGAGAATCTGAAACAAGGACTGGTGAGCCGTTGTCCTGCTTAACTTCACAGATACTGAGTGAAAGGAGAATTATAGAACGACGTGACACTCGTTTATACGACACTTTATTCATCAGAAGAACAGCGCGTTCAGCGCGACGGACGGCGTCCTTTCAGTTTCGGTTTTCAATCGATCAAGTTGACATGTTCTCTCGATAAACCACCCCTTTCAATCCGATCAAAATTATTTGAAAATAGAGCTGACACTTTGAGTTTTTAATGGGTTATGTTATAGTCCTACTTCTTTATAAATGTTCTTATGAAATATCTGTAGCGACTGCTTGATCATATCACTGTATTATTTACCGCCATGCGAGCCACAAATGAAAGCTTGGCGAGTCGCGCAATGAGTAACACTGGACTATAGAAATGACAGACGTTAGCTTCAGTAAAGTTAGCTTCATTCATTGAGAGAAAAGGTAAGACGTCACATGTGCGCCTTTTGGGTTTGTAGTCTTTGTAATTACGTATTTTCACAGTCTTATACCTCAACAGTTTTACATCAAACTGCAACTTTCTTGACTTTAAAATGTATCTTTTAAATTGAAAACATCAAATGTGTAATTCAGGGCACAATTCAAACGGGATCCAAATATTTCCATGACTTCCATGAAATATTTTTCCGAAATAAGTTCCCATGATGCACCGGAAGGGGAGGGACTTAAGCTCTCTATAGTTGTATGGTGTGTATAGCGATAATACCCAGCACCTAAAATACTATCAAAACACTCGAGCCTCCATTCTTCGCGAAAGATGGATAGAAAAGCGGACAAGAAACAAAAACCTTGAAAAAAATTATATACGACCCGCCAAATCACAGAGATGCGGATTCGCACGGGACTGATATTATCACAGGACCTCGGTGTTCAGGAAATATGGCGGGTCATTTGTGGGGAAATTTTTACTTTACAAATTACAGACATGGCCGATTCACACGGGATTAAGATCACAGACAACCTCCGCAATTATTACAAATCACTAGAGGTCACCAGGTAATACTTATCCCGTGCGAATAGGGCTTAACTCTCATTAGTAGAGTGTTAGTAGACTTTAGTAAACTTTCAGTAGACTGTTAGGTTATGGTGAGGTGTTAGAGTTCATGTTCATGTAGTTGCAAAGTTACTTATAGTGAGTAGAATGTCTAAAGTGGACGATCGTAATAAAGTGTTACCGTCTGGTTTTACTCGCCTGCGATGACACATGATGGATGGCGTATAGATTGGTTGCTGCTGTCGTTTTGCTCTCTGCCTTGAATGTTTATGTTACTGAAGTCAGAGATATTGAGCATTTTCTGGAGGAGGTTTCACATGTTTGATACGTTTAGGTGATGAGCAGCCGATTCCTGCCCTATGACACCATGAGAACAGATGCAGTCTTGAGTCTGGATGAAGACACTGTGCTCTCGACCACTGAGGTGAGGCTGGGGGGTTCAACAAACACGTTAGATATGCAAAGACAGTGCACTAGTACTATGAATGTGAGAAAGTGCAACACACAAAATGGCGGAATAAGTCCCACCTTCTAAATTAAAGAGCCAATTGCAGACTGGTAAAGTCATTGCATCACTGCAGCTGCCGTTAGAAGCACTTATGACTGCACATGCACTTTGGCTGAAAAATGCTTTTTTTTGTCATTATTTGAGGATTTAAAAAAAATGAGACCGGTGTTGTTGCCCGAGAGATGTTTCAAAGATGGCCACCAAGTGAATTATTTGGCTTAAAGGGACGTTTGCTACAACCAATCAAACAAAAACTGGCTATATAGGGAGTTTTATCGTACTGAATATTATTTATGCACCATTTATCATCTGTAATACCACGGTGTAACCACTAGATGGCTGTATAGCCATATATATACAAACATGGCTGTGTATTTCCTAGTTGCTAGAAACATTGTTTTCAGACATAATAATTTACTTGTATTAAGTCTTGCATTTGGATATATATTTAGACATTATTAAAGACTACTTTGTCAGATTGTTTTTTTTTCTAGATTCTAAGTGCTTTTTGTGAATTTTGGGTCAAGCATTTTATTTCAGAAAGTGTTTAAATTGCATTTGCTCTTATTAAATTGTATTATCATCAGTATAGGATTAGTTCACCAAAACATGGAAATTTCACCAAAAAAATGGAACCCCCAAGGCCATCCAAGATGTATATGACTCTCAACCAAATTAAATTAAAGTCCCCTTGTAGTCAATCATTGTATCCCTTAAAACTCATCTTTGATCAACAAAATGACATAAACGTTTTTTTCCTTGAAAATAAATTCTTCATGCCTTAAAATAGTTTGAATGTAACTCGACACCTTTGCCTCATTTAGTATGCGCGGTTCTATGAATATGCAAATGAGCCCCGCCTCCACTCACTCACTCACTCAGAGATCCACTCGTTGACGATCACACGTTGATCTGATTGGTTACAAGGTAGTTTGTGACGTCAGAAACACCAGCGACTTGTACTTATAGTGTACTCATTCCCACAGGTGGATTTTGCCTTTACTGTCTGGCAAAGTTTCCCAGAGAGGATTGTGGGATACCCTGCACGTAGCCATTTCTGGGACTCGAACAAGGAGCGTTGGGGATACACCTCCAAGTGGACCAATGATTACTCCATGGTGCTGACCGGAGCCGCTTTCTACCACAGGTCAGTCAAATAACGGACCTCCACACCGTATCTCACTGTCATTAGAACTGCAGTGGAAGGGAATGATTTGAAACACTCTCCATGAGCAGCAACAAAATACTCAAAAATACACATAAGCAAAAATCAAATATAAACGTTTTCCAGTCTAGTTGGCTAGAGCCCTTGAAATCAGGTAGGCGTTATACTATACTATAGCGAATAAAAATGTGTTTAAAAGGCATGGTGTTATTTCAGTTAGGCTAATAGCTGGTTTGATTTGCATTGAGAGATGATCTTATGGAAAGTTCCCCATGCCGATCTCTAGGTATGGTGAAGGGAATGTGATGATGTGGGATATTTATTATTAATCCCAAAGGCCAAGGGAACTTTATCAGGATGCATATTATCCCGGATCCATGAAATAACTGGCCTTTAAAAATTAAAATCTGCCTGTCTCTATGGGAATTTAACATAGGGTTGTCCTGACTTACGCAACCTGTATTTTAAAGAAGAACATTTATTTATTTATGATACATTATTCATACACAAAGAAAATTGGTGTCCTTAAAGGTTGGATTTTTCCTCATTTTTCTAATTAAGGCATTAAGATCAATTTCCAAAAGATGATTTTTTATTCCTCTTTTTAGTCAACTTTAGCATGGGTGTCCTAACTTATTCACATCACTGTATATATATATATGTGTGTGTGTGTTTAAGAGGTCTTTTATTCCAAACGCTATTAAAATTCTCAACTCCACAAATGATCGATAAACCAAATGATAGTGGCATGAACTGTATTTTTATATTTATGTAATGTGAATCTGTCTTGTGTATTTTTTTAGTTGTTGTTGTTTTAACTACTGTCTGTAAAGTTCTTTTATGTGCTGGTGAGCCAAAGATAATTTTCCACCTTGGTGGACAATAAAGAAATACAGTAACTATAGTGTTTGAAACAGGGAATGCCAAAGAGTTTAACAGAGCATTTGTGTATTGTTAGTGATTCATCATGTTTAGCCCTATTCGGACGGTAATTGTTTCTCATGTGGACGTCTGTAAAAATAAATTTGCATGATACCTCAGTGATCAAACTCATGCATTCGGATGGAGATTTATTGACGGTCCAGGAGCGAGTTTTGTGCTGCTCATGTGGTCAATCGCAAAATAATCGCAAATAAAAAATCGCAAATAAATTCGTATTTAATTTAATAATAGAAAGATAATGTTCTAATTATTATTTAATTATTTAAATCTCATTTTTAAAAATAGGAAGCCAGACCTGCATACGCTATATTTGAAATTCTTGCATATTATCTCAAAAGGATATTTAAAAAATATGGAAATTAGCGGAAACAAGTTCACGCAGCCTCTTATTTACATTAGGGTAAAAATAAAGCTGCTTGGTTTGTATTTTTTATGTCGCGTATAATAGCCTACATATTTTAAAATTGTATCATATATTGCTTCCACAATAAGGCCCAATTTAAAATGTTTACGTGTTTTTTTCTCTGTCTTCTTTTTGTTCGCTGAGGTGGAGCGGTGATGAAGTATTGCTCTTGTAAATACTTTTCAGTAATAAAAGTCTACATCTTTATAATGCATGTGACACAGGTATCGTGTGGTGCTCGGCAGTGATCAAAAAACAGTGAATTTTAAAGGGATCTCTGCTTGTAAGGCAAGGCAAGGCAAGGCAAGTTTATTTATATAGCACATTTCATACACAATGGTAATTCAAAGTGCTTTACATAGAAGAAATTAAAATAATCAAAAGAAATCAGAATAATTAAAACAGTTTAGAATAAAAGATAAAATACAGAAATCAGAATAATTAAAACATAAAGTAAAATACAGTGCAAACAGTCGGACGAACAGTGGCACAGTGCTCATTCAGTAAATGCACAGCTAAACAGATGTGTTTTGAGTCTGGATTTGAATGTGGCTACTGTAGGAGCACATCTGATCTCTTCTGGAAGCTGGTTCCAGCTGCGGCTGGCATAGTAGCTAAAAGCAGACTCGCCATGCTTAGAGTGAACCCTTGGTATTTCTAGCCGATGTGATCCTAATGATCTGAGTGATCTGTTGGGTTTATATTCACTGAGCATATCTGCAATGTATTGAGGTCCTAGGCCATTGAATGATTTATATACCAGTAATAATACTTTAAAATCAATCCTAAATGTAACTGGCAGCCAGTGTAAAGACCTGAGGACTGGTGTGATGTGTTCATATTTTCTGGTTCTGCTCAGAATCCTAGCAGCAGCGTTCTGTATGAGCTGCAACTGTCTTATGGTCTTTTTGGGAAGGCCAGTGAGAAGTCCATTACAATAATCCACCCTACTGGTGATGAAAGCATGCACAAGTTTTTCTAAGTCTTGACTGGAAACAAAGCATCTAATTCTTGCAATATTTTTCAGGTGATAATATGCTGATTTAGTTATTGCTTTGACATGACTACTGAAACTAAGGTCTGACTCCAGAGACACACCCAGATTCCTGACTTGATTTTTAGTTGTTTGACCCCTAGACTGAAGGTATGCGTTCACCTTGAGAACTTCATCTTTGTTTCCAAACGCGATGACTTCAGTTTTGTCTTTGTTTAACTGAAGAAAGTTTTGGCACATCCAATTGTTTACTTCATCAATGCATTGGCAAAGGGAGTCAATGGGGCTGTAATCGTTAGGCGATAGGGCTAAGTAGAGCTGTGTGTCGTCTGCATAGCTATGGTAAGCGATTTGGTTCTTTCTCATTATTTGGCTCATTGGAAGCATGTACAGGTTGAATAGGAGTGGCGCAAGAATTGAGCCTTGAGGGACTCCGCATGTCATGGATGTCCACTCAGACTTATGGTCTCCTATACTCACATAATAACCTCTGCCTCCTAAGTATGACCTGAACCATTTTAGGACTATCCCAGAAAGCCCGACCCAGTTTTCCAGCCTGTCAAGAAGTATTTTGTGATCGACAGTGTCAAATGCAGCACTGAGGTCGAGTAGTACCAGCACTGATAATTTGCCTGTATCAGTATTTAAGCGAATATCATTTATTATCTTTATGAGCGCGGTCTCTGTACTGTGGTGCGGTCGGAAACCAGATTGAAAATGGTCAAAGTATCCATTCGAGCTTAAGAATTTGTTCAGCTGATTGAAGACAACTTTTTCAATGATCTTGCCTATGAAAGGAAGATTTGAGATCGGTCTATAGTTGTTTAATATGGTCTTATCCAGATTGCTCTTTTTCAGGAGGGGCTTGACAACAGCAGTTTTCAGGGAGGTCGGAAAACTCCCAGAGAGAAGTGAGGCATTTACCACTTCTAGGAGATCTGCTTCTAAGCTGTGTAACACATTTTTGAAAAAAGATGTGGGAAGTGCATCAAGGGCGCAGGTTGATGTTTTTAGTTGCTGTACGGTTTCTTCCAAAATTTTGCCATCAATTTCTTCGAAATCAGACATAGTGGCTACTTTCTCGTCCTGTTGTCTGATCTGCCTGACCCCAGCGCAACTCAAGGATGAGCTGATCACCTTTCTGATATTATTGATTTTCTCAGAGAAGAAAGAAGCAAACTCACTGCACTTTCTCACTGAGAGCATTTCACTGGGAATCTGGCTTGGGGGGTTTGTCAGTCTCTCTACAGTAGCAAAAAGAGTGCGCGTGTTGTTTATATTGCTGTTTATAATATTCGAGAAAAAAGTCTGTCTAGCTTTGCTTAGTTCCTTATTGAAAGCATGGATGCTGTCTTTGTAGATGTTATAATGGACTACAAGTTTTGTCTTCCGCCACATGCGCTCTGCTTTTCTGCATTGTCTTTTCATATTTTGCACTGCTGTTGAGTTTCTCCAAGGTGCTTTTTGTCTGCCACTCTTCTTCCTGACTTTCACAGGAGCAATATCATCAATTACACTCTTAACTTTTGAGTTAAAAGAATCAAGGAGAAAATCAACAGAGTCAGCAGATATGCTTGGTGTTAAAGATATAGCCTTCATAAATAGTACACTAGTGTTCTCATTTAAGCATCTCTTCTTGACAGACACAGATCTAGCTTCAATGGCAGGAGAGATCAATATATCAAAGAAAATACAAAAATGATCAGACAGTGCTACATCCTTAATAACAATTGATGAAATGTTTAGACCCTTACTGATAAGTAAATCTAGAGTGTGTCCACGATTATGTGTGGCTCCATGTACATGCTGAGTCAGATCAAAAGTTTTTAAAACAGTTTTGATTTCTTTTGCCATATTGTTCTCTGCATTATCTATGTGAATGTTAAAATCTCCAGCAATGGCAAAGCAGTCAAACTCTGAGGAAATAGAACTTAACAGTTCTGGGTAACATTTGGGTAATTCCCAAATGATATTTGCTTACATTGATAGACATCTTTATAAAGAGCAGCTAAACCTCCGCCTCTTCTGACAGCTCTGCAGACACTCATAAAAGTAAAGTTAGGAGGGGCTGTTTCATTGAGGACTGTTGCACTGCAACTTTCTTCTAGCCAAGTTTCATTTAGCAACATGAAATCCAGGTTGTATGTGGTTATTAAGTCATTGACTAAAAGTGATTTATTTTTAAGTGAGCGGATGTTTAAAAGTGCTAACTTAACAGTCTTACTTTTTGTCCCCACAGCAATCTTGGTATGTCGTGTAATAGGCACCAGATTAGATGGGTTTGCTGTACGGCTTTTGAAGGCCTTAGACTTTCTATCATGTAATTGAACAGCAATAGAAAAAGATACAGGCACACTGGGTTCCCGCTTGTTCTGTAAACATTTGAGAAAGTTATTGTTATCATAGCGGGGACCCGACACATATCACTGAGAGCTGGTATCAGTTGTTTTTGGTTCACCTCGAGCCGCCGGAGGAGGGTGTGGGCCCTGGCGCTGTGGCAGAGGCCGAAGAGCTCTCACAGGAGGAGGGGGAGGGCGAGCTGGGCCCGTAGGCTTTGGTGGTTGTGGGGCCTGGCGTTTTTTGGTTGGTATCTGGGGGCTCGCAGCAAAAGAGTGGGATAGTCTAGTTCCAGCGTGCACCAGTTGTTCCATTTTCTCTGAGAAGCACAGAAGTGGAGATGCTGGAGAGAGTGATAATGTTTCCAGTGAGAGTGATTTTTGCTCTGGTGTTATTGGAGGCTGTAATATGCTGTCCTGGTTTCCCTGGCTGTTTTCCAGAAAGTCGTCCTTGGGTGCTGTATATTGGAGCAGTGCTGGTATGTCACAGTCTGTCTGTGGTGAGCTCTGTGGGCAGGGCTCAGCTGAGATTGTGTCCGTGAGCAGAGGTTGTTGTGGCTGAGTGGTGTTATCACTGTCCTTGTGTGATGTGTCAACCGCATGTCCATTCAGGGGCTGAAGTGAAATCCTGTGGTCATTCATACTGTATCCAGGTGTGTGTGTGCCATTCAGGTTGAGTGGATTGGCACACATTGCAGAAGGATGACGGAGGGAGAAGTAGATATTGTCCTTTAGCACTCTTGAACCAAGTTTGTTTGGGTGGTGGCCATTCTGTTGAAACAGTTGCCTCTGACTCCAGAAAAGATTGAAGTTGTCAATAAAGTTCACTCCTTTTATATTGCAGGTTTTTTGCAGCCATGTATTAAGCCCAAGCAACCGTGAAAACCTGTTTGTTCCTCTTGCTGGGAGTGGTCCACTGATGAATGTTTGAACTTTCAGTCTTTTAAGTGTTTCAAAAAGTTCATTGAAATCCTTTTTAAGAAGTTCCGACTGCTCTTTATGAATATCATTCTTCCCCACATGAATGATGAGTCGATTTGCAGTCTTATGTTTCATCAGAATGTTCTGAAGTTCCCTGTTTACATCAGATGTTGTTGCTTGTGGAAGGCAGCACGTTGTTGTATCCCTGCTATTAATGTTTCTGATTACGGAGTCGCCCACTATCAGAGTCCTGGGCCCGGCTGCGCTCTGAGCTGAGTGCCGCTGTCTGCTCGACCTTGAGCCCCAGTTAGCATCAGTGTTAGCTACTGGCTGATTCTGTCTGTGTGTGATCACATTCATCAAATTTGGGGATTCCTCATTCATTAATACTTCAAATCTGTTCTCAAGATGTATAGGCGGTGGTAGGAGACCAGTGTTTGCAGTCCTTGTCAGAGCCGTATCTGGGGTAGAGGATGCTACTGCAGTAATATGTGATGCTCGTGACAATCTGATGTCTCGAGTGCCTTTGGGTCTCGCACCCTGTTTGTGCCATCGATTAGTAAAACGATCGGCTTGTTTCTCTACACTCAGTATGGCCTGTCGAGAAGCACTAGATTCATGGGACTCACCGGCTGTATGCTGAGGACGTCCATGACGAAGCTCTGTTGTGTGTTCCGTCTGGTTTGGTTGTCCCGCAATTAACTTTGTTTCAAGAATTGCAATCCTTTGTAAAAGTCTGTGGCAGTTGGAGCAGCAAGTAGATTCCAGAGGAGGCATTTTCTTATCCTTATGAATGTAGGCAGTTTTGTTTTCTCTTCCCCGGAATGTAAGCTTTCAGTGGGAGGCTGGTTGAATAAAATAATTCTGCTTTTTTTTGTAGTAATCCAAACGTTTGAGCACTGTGCTGATGTGCTGAAGTTAAAATTAGGTGATAAAAGGAGATAAAATATAGAAATATAAAAGCGATAGAGCAAAGCGCGGAGCAGTAAGCGAGAGCGTCCGAACAGTAGCTGAGCAGGAAGTAGAATCCTGCTCAACTCCGAGATGTGGATTCGGACGGTAATTAAATCAACACTATACCCGTCGATTTATTCAGTAGTTATTTACTACTTATGGGCAGCACTTTGGTCCATTTTTAATGGTTTTGAAAGTGCTTTATAAATAAAAATTGAGTTGAGTTGAGAACACACGATTTTGGTGTTTGTCAAAAAACAGAAGGTACATTTTGTGGATTCATCGTGGATTCAGACGGCAATAAAATCACAGACTAATCCCTGTAAATGTTGAAAATAACCCATGAGAAACAATTACTGTCCGAATAGGGCTAAATTTGACAGGTTTTTATAAATGTGTTTAATGCGCCCTCTTTTTCTAATCCAGGTATTATAACTACTTGTACACACACTACCTGCCCGACAGCTTGAAGACTTTGGTGGACCAGCTCTCGAACTGTGAAGACATCCTCATGAACTTCCTGGTGTCTGCTGTCACTAAGATGCCGCCTATCAAGGTCACTCAAAAGAAACAGTACAAGGAGACGATGATGGGACAGGTACAAATCTGTGTAATTCTGTCACTGCCATATTTTAATAATGTATGATCTGACACTATGGAGTATGTCTCTCACTTCACGGAAACGCATCTAGAGAGCGCACGCATACACTACGTGATGAAGTCTAGTAGATTACACTAGTGCGCTTGAGTATTTAGACTATTAAAATGCATTTATAACGCCATCAATATTCAAAGATAAGGGGCAAAAATACCTCTGTGTGTCTATTATATTTATATCATTTAATATAGTTAATCAATATCATGTTTTTTTCTCCAAATATAAGCATGATTACAAATGTGATGTTGATTTTATACAAACCAAAAGTTAATAGGGTTATTAGTCTAACCCTAACTTACATTTTAGACACAATATTGCCTGTTTTTGTTCTAATACGACAACAGAAATCGTTGTAAACAAAGACACAGGACTGTTTTGTGTCTCTGAACACATTGAGGTGTTTCATTACTGAATGAATGAATCAGTTGAATGAATGATTCAATGACTCACTCATTAAGAGAGTCAAATGCTTCGTTCCTGAATGAAGCAGCCGTTTGAATGAATCGGTTGAAACTCAATGACTCGCTCTTTATCAGTGACTTGATGTTTTAATTTCACATTGAAAGTATCTTTTCACTTTTTAAATCATTTCAAAATATCAATACTAAACGTTTTATGTTTTAAAAAAATCAAAACATTATTTCTGCATTTGCTGCTGGTTAAACACATTCATGCCCCTCTGAACTGCATTAAACAGTCTGTGTAAAAGCATCTAAACGCCAGTTCACACGCACTGATTTCAATTGATTGGTAACAGCCCTATTGTGTCTTATTATTGTAATTGAATAATTGTAATTAATTGCATACTAAAAATTGCCTTTATAAAGGTAAAAATTCCCATAAAAGGTAAAAATCCATTCAAACTTATTGGAAACAAATAATTTCTGTCACTGCTGTGAACTGACCACCACACAGAATATTAAGAAAATTAAAGACATTAGTAGTCAGATGATTCATGACAGTCCTAAACATTGACAAGGTACCAACACAATAAACACAATCAGCAAAATATCCTCATCAATAAAATCCCAGAAAATATTAAGACATAATTTTTTGTCATTATCGCACATCATAGCTCCATCATGCGTGAGATGCTGCAATAGACGTACAGATATATAATGTAAAGTTCTTGAAAATACTTCTTTACTTACCAGTGAAGGTGATTAACTGGACGCAAATTAGTGAAAATGCACTTTTCATTGGAGAAAATATGAAGCCATGTGACCCCGTGCACATGTGCTGAAACAAGACACGAAATTGGGGTCATGTGACCACTTTTTTGTACTTTCATTGATTTGTATTTGAGTTCTTCTCCCCTGAGATATGTTTGACCAATAAATGAGTGTCTCATTTTATTAAAAGTAAACTAAAATAGACTGTTGCCTGGAGGCACAGCATACCGAGGGTTAAAGACATTGAAAAAGCCGCTAACCGACTGTCTTTCCTCCTCAGACGTCCCGGGCGTCTCGTTGGGCCGACCCGGACCACTTTGCCCAGCGGCAGACGTGCATGAACAAATTTGCCAGCTGGTTTGGCACGATGCCCCTGGTCCACTCGCAGATGAGACTGGATCCCGTTCTGTTCAAGGACCAGGTATCGATTCTGCGCAAGAAGTACAGAGACATCGAGCGACTCTGACAAACCCGAGAAACGCCTTCCCTGTGATGGGAAAAACCCACAAGGACCCTGATAAACCTGATCAGCGGGGACAAACGGGGGCACGGACACCCTCCGGGAGGGAGTGTTGTGTTCGAAGAAGATTCGTCACTAACTACAAATATATGAAATCAAAAAGCTCAATCGGAGACCGCGTTGACGTTATTTGGCATTTGGATGAGTTTCACACAACACAAACACACAAAGCTGTCTGTCTTCCACACCTCCTCTTGTAATGCTTTGCCAATGACAGCGGTGACCATGGCAACCTCGCCAGCCACACACACACACACACTTACAGATCCACATGCACTCTGATGGACTATTGTACATGGGTTTAACTCTGGATCACGTCAGATGTGTGTTTTGCTGAGGTCGCCTGTATATTTATTCAGTTCACCTTCCGCTACTCCGGCAATCGTTACGCCCCTCTTGAAAACGCAGGATGACGTCACGTGGAGAAGTCGAGTGTGTGAAAACCCGCACACAACGTCACAGTGCCTGAACTTTCAGATGGACCGTATCTGGGAGTCCAATGGGGTTTTGTATGAATGCATAAACACCTCGTTCATGCTGCTTATGTTTGTATTCAGTTTAGGTGTTCCACTAATTGGCCCAAAGGTTTAGTTTTTTCTTTCTGTACAAGCCTTTTTGTATATTTTTTTCAAACTGACATAATTGTACTTTTTTTTTTTTTTTTAAGGTTTACACTTAGTCCTAATCAGACGCGATGCGATACGATTTCAGAGACAAGCAATTTGTCTGTCCACACTAGACAAAAAAAACAAACTAAAAAAGTAAATCAGAAGAGAGTGTGGGCAGAGTCTCTACTCACAACCAAATCAATTACAAATTACAGCCAATCAGAAGAGTGTGTGGGCGGAGTCTCTACTCACAAACAAAATCACAAATCACAGCCAATCAGAAGAGCGTGTGGGCGAAGTCTCTCTGCAAGCACACTGCACTCACAACCAAATCAATCACAAATCACAGCCAATCAGAAGAGCGTGTGGGCGGAGTCTCTCCACTCACAACCAAATCACAGCCAATCAGAAGAGCGTGTGGGCGGAGTCTCTCTGCAAGCACACTGCACTCACAACCAAATCAATCACAAATCACAGCCAATCAGAAGAGCGTGTGGGCGGAGTCTCTCCACTCACAACCAAATCACAGCCAATCAGAAGAGCGTGTGGGCGGAGTCTCTCTGCAAGCACACTGCACTCACAACCAAATCAATCACAAATCACAGCCAATCAGAAGAGCGTGTGGGCGGAGTCTCTCCACTCACAACCAAATCACAGCCAATCAGAAGAGAGTGTGGGCGGAGTCTCTCTGCAAGCACACTGCACTCACAACCAAATTAACTAGTACATAATCAAATTCATAAATAATACACCATTTAAACATTATATATATATAATGTTTATATATAATATACATTATAGCCTGGGAATTATTATATAATTATCATTATATAATATACATTTTCCCTGTTAAATGTTAAACATTAGGGATGATGGGATGGACCATGAGATGATAGAAATGTGTGCGCTGGTACTGAGTTTGCTTGAGGTCAGAATTATTTGGAAAATATGAGCAAACCAGGCTTAATATAAATTATATATAAAACATATGGAGTGACTGAAACTTTGAAATCTTTGTCATAGAATACACTTGTTTGCTCACAGTTCCCTTCAAGATCAATTGTCGCTTTCAGTACGGCTACAAAGGTCACACAAAATGACATTCAAACTAATATTAACTTAATTTAACAGTAAATAAAGCACCTGAGATTATCATTATCAGATTGTATGTCGTTGATCCAGCCGCGACCTCGCAAAATAGAAACTCTGATAAAAATGGGAAATATGCCTTTTATTTTTATCATCACGTCACGTCTGGTCAGGACACGGTATTAAATCCAATGGCACAAACAACTGGTTCTCGGTCTTATAGTGTAATGCCATGTTCACACTGCAGTAATTCAGAGTCACTCCACTTCTCACTGTTTCAACTTGTTCTGAATTTGTTTATTTGAAAGTAACATGCATTTCACATCTCAGTTCAAACAACCGCTTTTACGGATCAATCTAACTAGTAACTAGTTGTTAATGCAGTGACATCACTTTTGCAGTGACTAAAAACACCCCAAATCTGTTTACGTGGACATTTCTGAATGTTAACACATTATTTGCTTTCTTTAAAACCCCAAACATGATGAATGAGACACCCAATGTTGTTTCAGTGTTAGTATGTATTTCTAGAATCACACACTCAATGACTCGAGTCTACGTAATTTTAAAGTGATATTTAACACTAGTTTTTGCATTTACTCTCAATGTTGTAGACGGAAGAAGAAACAAGCAAATCAATGAAACAACTGAGAAAGCTTGATTAGGAGAGAACGACATCCATTCAGAGCTTCAGGTCGACTTTTGAGAACGTCTTGCATTGATTTTCTGTTTAGAAAGAGATATTAACTCTTTATCGCTCATGTTGTTCTCGGATTGAACGGATGGAGCTGGTTATCCCAGAGAGCCAAAAAATCATTCACTTTACATGGTCTTTGTGAATGCAAACAAGATAAAAATGACAGGACTGAACGATCTTCGTCCTTGAAATTAAACATGGCGTCTACCCTGACTTAATGTCCCTACAATTACCAAAAAGTACCATATACAGTACTTTTGTAAGAACATTTTCCCTGTTAAATGTTAAACATTAGGGATGATGGGATGGATCATGAGATGATAGAAATGTGTGCGCTGGTACTGAGTTTGCTTGAGGTCAGAATTATTTGGAAAATATGAGCAAACCAGGCTGTGGGAAAATAAATCTGTGTTTTTTATCCTTTTGATCTTTCATTTAAAAAAAAGTACAAAAATCTAAACTTTCTTTGAAGTAAAACAATTCAAAATGGAGGCAAAATTACATTTTATGATTGTTTCCTGACAGGTTTCCTCATTCAAACACTCCTCATCTTCTATTGTTCAAGTAAATGGACAAAAGTCGTAAACTCTTTCCCTGCCATTGACGGGATTTCCCTGTTTTTACACTGTTATACGGTAGGGGGCGCTGTTGGGCCACACATGCAAAAAAAGCAGCAGAAACAAGCGATAAAAGCATTGCTTATGCATGATGTGGTCTCAGCTTTTCGTTCAAAAGGAAATTAAATCTAGCATGAAGCTAGAATAAAAGCAGAATTTTTTTTTCTTGTTGTTATTTCTTTTGATGCATGTTCAGATATTCATATATCGGGGCCATGACAATTTTGTGCCAGTGGTCAAAAAAATGCTGGCAACCTTTTTCAAAAACACACTGTCGGGAAAGAGTTAATGATTGTCCTGATTGGGGAAATGGGGATTTTCAATTCTTTCGCTATTTTCTTACAGCCACTTTCTATTTTGTGAAGCTCAACAATCTTTTGCTGCACATCAGAACTATATTCTGTGGTTTTGCTTCATCATTGTGATGAATGATTAAGGGAATTTGGCCTGGTGTGCTAAAAATATTTGTAAATATGAATGCATGGGATCATAGATATTTTATTCATAAGAATTTCTAGGGGTGCCAATAATTGTGGCCAACGTGTATTAGAGACAATTTTTTTATTTTCTAAGTGACTTCCCCCTACTTTTTTTTTTTGAATGAAAGATCAAAAGGATAAACAGTGCATATTTCTTTTCACAGCCTTTTTTTGCTCATAATAATTCTGACCTCAGCTGTATATTTGCATCTGATTGGAGTGTTGAAACATGTAAATGTGAAAATGCAGAACAAATATGTCTAAAATCATTCAAGATGTGGAAAAGCACATTATTTAGAAGTGCTGTGTGTTTACGGTTGCCATATTAATGTTGAATTAAACTCGTGTGCGTTTGCATGAATGAATTGAGTGGAAACTCTGGAAACCGGTTCTCCGAATAAGAAAACGCTATTGTGAGGATATATCAGGATTCAATCACGCGTTTCTTTTTGTGGTCTACAAACGAACGTGCCTTTTTTCAAGACACTTCTTGCGTTATTTTGTTAGCCTTTAACGGCACAGTCTCGTCGACAGCACTGATCTCCTTCTCTTTAGTTTTTCTGATGTTACAGGACATTCCTGATCTCTCACTCGATCTCGTGTTCGTGTGTGTATTCAGCACACATGAGGATTCATTTCAACTCCGCTTTCATTCTTTGCTTCATCCTTGGATTCCTTTATTTTAATGCATTACAGACAGAAATTCTGATTTTTTTAAGATATAAAAACTGCTTTTATAAAAAAGAAATAAATGATATTTGATACATTTGTGTGCGTTTTGTTTATATTAAGTGTGAATTATCATATCATAGGAGCATTATGCATTATTGGTGGAGACGTACTATTATAGTTAAAAAAAATATATGTTTTTGTGGTGAAAAACTACTTTTTTCTCTCTCTCGCTTTATTTTTATTCCAAAGACAAATGCTACTGATATTGCATTTTTTACATTTTCAATCCCTAAATCCCTGAATAAAAAGATAATAGCAATAATAATAATGACACAGCAAAATAAAAATTGAAAAATGCAATAGTTAAATAATGACAGTGTCAATGTATAAAAAAAAAGGATGGAGAAAGAAAAAAAAGTTGGACACCACAATCAAAGTACAACATTTAACAACAGGTAAAAAACTACATTACCCATGATGCTGTACAGAACAGTCCACCAATCAGAGCCAAAAGATCTCTATAGCTCCGCCCACTCTCATAAAGCACTGCGAATATATATAAACACCAAATACACTTTTTATAGGTGTATCATAGTGATTCAGGATAAGACAAGAACGGTTTGGAAGATGGATATAAAGTTTGTAAACTAGTTTAGTGTACCTTTAAATACTTCTTAACATTATAATAAAGGGAATTACAGAGAAAAGCAAAAGCTTCTCATTCATAAATGATCGACAGCTTGGGAAAGTGTTCATTGTGCAGGAATCATCTTCTTCTCGCTGAAGATCCTCAGACTCCGAAATACTCCGATCGGCTCTTCAGGACTGAATCGGTGTTGCTCCACTGGATACTGACGTGGAAGTTATTAATTATACCTATTCTTTGATGCTTAAATCTTGTTTTTAAAAGGATTAGGGGTTAAAGACGCACCGGGTTAAAATACGCCTTTGATTTTATTAAACCACTAGATGCACAAAAACTTTCATAAACATCCGCTTCAAGATGCACGTGGAAATTTGTCTGATCCGTGACCGATCCATGCAATTTTGTGATTTTGTCATATGCACAAAATGTCCAATACATTGTTTTCAGATATTTTATTATATATATATAAATTTGGGTAAATTAGAGCAAGATCAATAAAATGCTTATTCATTAAATGTTATGACATTAAAATGAAATAAACATTTATATATTTTAATTTTATATCGTTTAATTTAAAATAATATTTCTGAAAATTACCAATATCTTTATGGGTAATTCATACTGATAAAAAGGACTCTATTTTTAAACATGTACAGTATATACCGTTATATTAATAAAAAAAATTGTAATTATTATGTAATAATATAATTTTTACAATATTTTGGCATTCGGCAAGGTTTAAACCAAAAATATTTTACTAAATATTTACTATTTTTAATTAAGTAAATTATATTAAGCACTGCTGTTTGCAACATATATTTGATTTTTTTCAACAAAAAAATATTCTACTATATACACACACACACACACACACACACACACACACACACACACACACACACACACACACACACACACACACACACACACACACACACACACACACACACACACACACACACATATATATATAGGCCTAAAGACCACTTGTGCATTTATTAAAAAACAATTAAACATGCACAATATATGCAGTGATATAAATGAATGCTGGTCATTCAGAAACTGAATACGTTTATCATTCTGACACCGATGGTTTATTCTGCATTCAGACTTAACATCGCAAATACCTCCAGCATTCATGCTGACTTAAATCTGCAATAAATCAGAAGCTGTATTTCCATAAATCTCCCTGTGATCAGTTCAGAGACGTGTAAATAACCGTCAGCAGATTATCCTTCTGCAGAGATGCTTTTAATACACACGATAATAACCAGACACCAGAACACACAATCATGCATATCAGCAGCGAATATCATCAAATATCATAGAACAATATCTACATATATTACTGATATGTGATAATCACTGTTGCCATGTGGAGGATAGATTTACTTTATGAATTCATGCACAAAACCTTTAGTTTTTAGAGTCAAATAGATGCAATTGATAATAAAAGTGCTATGCGAAAGTATTCATACCCAGTAATTTGTTTTCTTTTCCTTATGTAGAACTGTTTAAATTACATTTTTTTTTCATTAAATTGCATAAGTGTTTACACACTTAACTCTACTTTACAGCCTTTTTCTTTTTGGGTATGATGGGTATGATCATCTGTTTAAATTAAGGTGTGAATACTTTCGCACGGCACTTTATATATGATTTGGAGTCGACAACAAAAACCTGCCGGTGCTGCAGGACATGCATCATATTTAAAGTCGCTTCATCATATATATGATTTTAAAAAAAAGTGACATACCTTCAAACTTTTGAAATTATTGTCTAGCAAAACCAAATATGTTCATTAAACACACGTTGACCTTTTGTGACAACATGCCCCAATATTCACAACGGGATATTATACAATTATATTTATACTCTTGGTTTTATTGTGTATATATTTAAAAGTATAAGTGTGTGTGTGTGTGTGTGTGCGTGCGTGCGTGCGCATCCGTGCGTGTGTGTGTGTATATGTATATATGTATATGTAAAATATTTATTTTTTGTAATTATTAAAAATACTTAATTATATATATATAGCCTACATAAAAAAATATTATTTGTATATAATTATTATATAATTATATAATTGATTTTATATATACATATATATATATATATATATCAATTGATATTAAATAATTAAATAACACAAATATCCA
>NW_027508741.1:1065000-1132500 GCF_051911475.1 Siphateles boraxobius | reverse complement strand
AATTATATATACTGTATATATATTTTTTTTTCATCACCATAATAATAATAATATAAAAAAGTTAAACAATAATCATTAAAAAAAATTATATATATATTAGTGCTGTGCGTTAAACGCGTTATTAACGGCGTTAACGCAAACACATTTTAACGGCGTCAATTTTTTTATCGCGAGATTAACGCTCTTTTTGGCCTAGCAAACAACACCACACCGGATAGCTAGACCGGAAACAAAACAACAGGCACGCCGCACGTACTTGTTTGGGCTTGCGCGCCGGCCAAAGAGTAGTAGGCTAACGTTACGTTTTGAGTGGATGGCGCGAGCGCGAGACGCCGATCTAGAGACGTGCACTCTCAGCGCAATAGAGTGCGGCTCGGGACTAGATTTGATGGCCGAGTGCGAGGGCGGGCTCGAGCGGTAATGCACTCACTCTGTGTGCGGATACGGGAGAATAAAACGATTCGCGGGACTCCCGCAAACTAGAAATATCTATGAATAAAGCATAAAAACTAATACATTTTTATTCATATGTTGCAGAAAAGCAACAAGAACAACTAAAACAAAATAGAAACGATTTACAGGCCAGAGTTTCTTTTTATAACATGTTTGCAGCGTTGAGGGATGTAGCCAATCACAGACATATGAAGAAGCATCAGAAGCATTTAAAATAGACTCCCCTCACCGCTCAAAACAGACTTTTTGTTCAGTGCTGAATTCTGTAAGCTGGCAAATCCTCAAATTATAACAAACAAAGTGTATATATTATGAAAGATGCATTGTGCAGTCAGCTTCACTGATAATAACAGATGTGTGAGATTGCGATGAACTGATGTCAGCTTTTTAGGAATTATTAAGGGAGCGCACTTTGCGTGCATTCAGTCATGCCAAACCATGCACTCAGTAGCCTGCTTGCTTTTATGTTATAACAGTGGTTTGTGTGTTAATGCTTTAATAACAAATAATTTATCAGGAGCATTTATGCTGATGTGTATGGTGGCGACACGTAGGCGAAAGTATTTGGAGGTAGCCTACAAAAAAAAGAGTGTATTTGTGGGCGGGAGCGGGACAAAAATGTTGCGGGCGGGAGAAAGTAACGTAGAAAATAGTTGAGAACCTCAGTTATAACGACCCACGTATGAAAAAAATTGACGGGTTTAAATCGGGCTTGGGCTCATAATTACAGTTTATGTGTCGGGCCGGGCTCGGACACAATGCGCACGGGCTCGGGTCGGGCTTGGTTTTTTTGGGCCCGATCTAAGCTCTACAATGGATGACTTCAGACAGAAGCACATGGATATCACAGCTAAGAACAAACTTAATGCTGATCCACTTTTCCATGTTGATAAGAGCATTAAAATTAGAAAAAATAATGAGACAAATAGAAATCAAGGGACATTTAGAATAGATAAAAATGTGCGATTAATCGCGAGTTAACTATGGCATTAATGCGATTAATCGCGATTAAATATTTTAATAGTTTGACAGCACTAATATATATATATATATATATATATACTGTATATATATATACTGTATATACATACATAGAGTATATGAGTATGGGCCTAGTAAAAAAAGTAATTATTAAATAATAATAATATAAAAACTTAATTTTTAGGGTTAGGGTTAAATCTTAATAATTATCAATTAAAAAATAAATGTGTGCCTGGTTAAAATAAAATTTAATTATTAGCTTCTTAATACTAAAAAACTATTTTATTAATCTGAGTAATAAAAACAAATCTTCATATAGTAAAAAAAAAATTTAAACAAATTTGCAAACATGTTTTCAAAATCATGTTAACTATTTTCTCTCACTAGTCTAGATGTGTCTTTTTATACATGAATATATACAAATCATACTTTTTTGGCATTAAAAAGTTTGAGAACCCGTGTGTTAGGTGAACTATATGTGTGTCTTCCAGTGTCTCTCACTTGCGAGTTGACGATCATGTTGTATAAGTCCTCTTTGGGTGTTTGCGTGGGAAGCTTCCGGGTGACCTCTGTGACCTTGCAGCTGCTCTTCCTCAGTTTGGCCGTGCTCAGGACGGGTGGGGGGGCGTTCGGGATCTCGGCGGGCGGGGGGGCGTTCGGGATCTCGGCTCGCTGCTCGTCCAGGCGCCGGCCCTGAGAGGTCGCCAGCAGGTCGAAGAACTCCTCCTTCTGCAGGGACGTCATGGAGGAGAACACCACTGTGTGCAGAGAGCCGTCATGAGCAGTGCTGGGAGAGCCACGTCAGTCACACTTTACATTTAAGGGATAGTTCACCCAAAAATGAAGATTCTGTCAGTAATTACTCTCCCTCATGTTGTTCAACCCCGTAACTGTGCGTTCACACCGGACGCGAATAGCGCGTCAAATTCGCGTCTACCGCGTCTAGTTTGACGCTTGACCACTTTGTGTCAATTCGCGCAACAAGAGTGAAACTGACGCGTGTAAAAACAAAAGTTTGAAGCGAAAATTTACGCGCATCACAGGCGAACGTTTCTAAAGTTTCGAACCCCTTTGGCGGCCATCTTTTTACAAGATTTCTGTTGTTGATGGGTCATTTATCGAGAGAGTCATCGCTCTGTATTTGCTCTGGAGAGCAGAACAGCGGCGCAGGGATCATCATCGCCGTATTTGGGTCCACCAGACCCCTGGAGGCGAACCCAGTTCGGCGAGTTTCACCATTTGCTCCAGGAGCTGCGCCTGAATGACGGCCGCTTTCAGCGGTACTTCCGCCTGTCCCGCGCCCAGTTTGATGACCTGCTGTCCCGCATCGGAGCGAGGATCACCCTTGCCCTCGCCCTCGCCCTCACCCACCTAATCTGCAATTTATTTTTGTTTTGATGATAAATGGAGCCAGCCTAGGCTACTACAAAAGTGATTAAACTGTCTTGTGTCTTTTTCCCCTCACACAACAACACAGACACGATTAACTATGTTCTTGCACTGAAGTATGTTGGTTGTCTTTACATTAGAATAATAATATTGTTTCATATAATCTAGATTAGATATGGAATAAATAGCATACAAAATTAATGTATCATATATTAAAATCAAGTTTTTATGTGGTAAAATATTTACTTCACCATGTGACAGCAGCAAGCTGGCTCCTGATTGGTTAACGCGGTGCGAATTTAATGCAGAAGTTCAGATTTTTCAACTCGGGCGGCAGACGCGAATTCGCGTCAAATGGGTGAATGCACAAAAAGCACTAAATAAATCATTGCCGCGGAATGCGCCAGACGCTCAATTCGCGCTATTCGCGCCATTAGCGTGACTTGACGCGCGAATGAGGCGAATTCGCGTGTACCGCGCCGTGTTCTACGCCTCATTCGTGCCGCAGGAATTTTTTAAGCGTGTAACGCGTCTTTGCATTGACTTAACATTGAAATCACTCGCGCTAGACGCTCTATTCGCGTCCGGTGTGAACGCACCATTAGACCTTCGTTCATCTTCGGAACACGAATTAAGATATTTTTGATTAAATCTGAGAGCTGGATCACTGCTCCATAGGCTTCTAAGGGATTGAAACTTGTTCCATGAAAAGTTATTAAAGACATTGTTAAAGGGATACTAATTTTACATCTCCCCCAGAGTTAAACTGTTGAGTTTTACCGTTTTTGAATCCATTCAGTTGATCTCCGGTTCTGGCGGTACCACTTTCAGCATAGCTTAGCATACATCATTGAAGTGGACAAGACCATTAGCATTTCTCCAAAAAAAAATGACTAAGGTGTTTCGATATTTTTCCTATTTAAAACTGGACTCTTCTGTAGTTACATCGTGCACTAAGACCGACGGAAAATGTAAAGTTGCGATTTTCTAGGCTGATATGGCTAGGAACTATACTCGATTGCCTCGATTCCTGTCTGCCTCGCTGCCTGCTGTGCTGTGAGTTTTACATTTACATTTATCTGACGCTTTTATCCAAAGCGACTTACAATTGCTATATTACAGAGGTCGCACGCCTCTGTAGCAACTAAGGGTTAAGTGTCTTGCTCAGGGACACATTGGTACTCACAGTGGATTCGAACCCAGGTCTCTCACACCAAAGGCATGTGTCTTATCCACTGCGCCATCATGACGCAGCGCCTGAAAATATCATTACGCCTGCTGCACTCATGGTACGGCAGTAAAGTTTTTTGATTGACACGTTAACGTTCGTTAATGTCCCCAACTAAGCAAGCCAAGCCAATGGCAACAAAGGTTGAAAAAGGCAACAGTGGCAAAGAACCAAAACTACATCAGGGCAGAATGGAGGAAAAAACCATGGGAGAACCAAGGCTCAGTCGGGGGGGGCAGTCCTCCTCTGGCCAATGAACGAACAGTTAAGATTCAGGCAGCATTGGTTTGGAACAATCAGAATATCATCCAGTTCCCTCTGGTTTAAGAGTTATCACACCGGGATGGAGACGGGTTTGGACGGAACGGATTAATCAGGATCTGGAGACTACCTTGCAGTGTATACTATGGCGGCCAGTAATCCCACGTCTTGGGCCACTTATATCTGAATATACTCACAACACCCTCCATTCCTCGGCTACTCGATTATCGCCTTTCGAATGCCAGTTCGGGTACCCCCAACCTCCCCTCGCCCCCCCATTATTCACAAAGGAAGAGGTGCAAGTTGGTGTTCCCTCGGCCTGGCGCTTTGTCCTGACATCTCCTTTGCACCTCCCAGAGACACCAAACCCAGGCTAACTTACAGGTCAAAGAGTTTGGTTAGCCACTAAGAACCGTCCCATCCGGGTCGATTCCAAGAAGCTTTCCCAGAAATACATCGGCCCCAAGCGGCAACATTCTAATCTGAAAAATGAAACCTACCCGGAAGTGTGAATTTTTCTAACTCGTTAGTTTACATTGTATTTAGATATAAAATGTATGACAAATAGGGGCGTGGTTAACTTTGATTGACAGCGTGATTGACAGCTGATAACGGGCTGCGCCGAGTGGAGTTCCTGAAATTTGACGTCTCGGCCATGATCTGACACAACACATCATACCACCTCTGTATCCTTTCTGAAAAGATTTTCCGAGATGTCGCCGCCCATACCCCCTATTAACGGCCTCAAAACCGTTCTTCAGAAAGTCTATGGGTGACGTCACAGACAGTCTATGATCGGCCCTTCTCGCATAGCAAGGAAAGTTAACCCTGTTTCTTATCGCTTGTCTCTCCCTTGCTCCCTTAGAATTAACCCCACGTTTCATGTCTCATTATTAAAACCTGTCTGGTTTTCTCACTTTTATTTTCTGCCTTCTCCCTACTGTTTTTATTCATTTTGTGTTTTCGTGCAAGTGAGATGAGTAAATGCATGTTCACATTTAGTCTAGGGCTAAAACAACCATCATGTTTACACACAACACCTCCTCACTTTATTTCTCTCAACATGGGTCCCCAGGAGAGCTGTCAGTCAATAAATGTGAAAAAGTAACTAGCGTTACTTATTTGAAAGAGTAACATAGATATTTTGTTGAAAAAGTAAAAAAAGCAATTTTCATAAATTGAAAAAGTAACGCGTTACTTTAGTTACTTGAAAAAGTAATCTGATTATGTAACTCAAGTTACTTGAAATGAGTTACCCCCAACATTGGTCATGAGAGCATGTCTTATAATGCTGTGATGTGTGTGTCTTCACCTCTCTGGCTGTGTCGAGGAGTGCTGGGCTCGGAGTTAGTGTGTTAATGTGCTGTAATGTGTGTGTCTTCACCTCTCTGGCTGTGTCGAGGAGTGCTGGGCTCGGAGTTAGTGTGTTATTGTGCTGTGATGTGTGTGTCTTCACCTCTCTGGCTGTGTCGAGGAGTGCTGGGCTCGGAGTTAGTGTGTTATTGTGCTGTAATGTGTGTGTCTTCACCTCTCTGGCTGTGTCGAGGAGTGCTGGGCTCGGAGTTAGTGTGTTATTGTGCTGTGATGTGTGTGTCTTCACCTCTCTGGCTGTGTCGAGGAGTGCTGGGCTCGGAGTTAGTGTGTTATTGTGCTGTAATGTGTGTGTCTTCACCTCTCTGGCTGTGACGAGGAGTGCTGGGCTCGGAGTTAGTGTGTTATTGTGCTGTAATGTGTGTGTCTTCACCTCTCCGGCTGTGTCGAGGAGTGCTGGGCTCGAAGTTAGTGTGTTATTGTGCTGTAATGTGTGTGTCTTCACCTCTCCGGCTGTGTCGAGGAGTGCTGGGCTCGGAGTTAGTGTGTTATTGTGCTGTAATGTGTGTGTCTTCACCTCTCTGGCTGTGTCGAGGAGTGCTGGGCTCGGAGTTAGTGTGTTAATGTGCTGTAATGTGTGTGTCTTCACCTCTCTGGCTGTGTCGAGGAGTGCTGGGCTCGGAGTTAGTGTGTTATTGTGCTGTAATGTGTGTGTCTTCACCTCTCAGGCTGTGGCGAGGATTGCTGGGCTCAGAGTTAGTGTGTTATTGTGCTGTAATGTGTGTGTCTTCACCTCTCTGGCTGTGTCGAGGAGTGCTGGGCTCGGAGTTAGTGTGTTATTGTGCTGTAATGTGTGTGTCTTCACCTCTCTGGCTGTGTCGAGGAGTGCTGGGCTCGGAGTTAGTGTGTTATTGTGCTGTAATGTGTGTGTCTTCACCTCTCCGGCTGTGTCGAGGAGTGCTGGGCTCGAAGTTAGTGTGTTATTGTGCTGTAATGTGTGTGTCTTCACCTCTCCGGCTGTGTCGAGGATTGCTGGGCTCGGAGTTAGTGTTTTATTGTGCTGTAATGTGTGTGTCTTCACCTCTCCGGCTGTGTCGAGGAGTGCTGGGCTCGGAGTTAGTGTGTTATTGTGCTGTAATGTGTGTGTCTTCACCTCTCTGGCTGTGTCGAGGAGTGCTGGGCTCGGAGTTAGTGTGTTAATGTGCTGTAATGTGTGTGTCTTCACCTCTCTGGCTGTGTCGAGGAGTGCTGGGCTCGGAGTTAGTGTGTTATTGTGCTGTAATGTGTGTGTCTTCACCTCTCTGGCTGTGTGGCGAGGAGTGCTGGGCTCGGAGTTAGTGTGTTATTGTGCTGTAATGTGTGTGTCTTCACCTCTCTGGCTGTGTCGAGGAGTGCTGGGCTCGGAGTTAGTGTGTTATTGTGCTGTAATGTGTGTGTCTTCACCTCTCCGGCTGTGTCGAGGAGTGCTGGGCTCGAAGTTAGTGTTTTATTGTGCTGTAATGTGTGTGTCTTCACCTCTCAGGCTGTGTCGAGGATTGCTGGGCTCAGAGCTAGTGTTTTATTGTGCTGTAATGTGTGTGTCTTCACCTCTCCGGCTGTGTCGAGGATTGCTGGGCTCAGAGTTAGTGTTTTATTGTGCTGTAATGTGTGTGTCTTCACCTCTCTGGCTGTGTCGAGGAGTGCTGGGCTCGGAGTTAGTGTGTTATTGTGCTGTAATGTGTGTGTCTTCACCTCTCCGGCTGTGTCGAGGAGTGCTGGGCTCGGAGTTAGTGTGTTATTGTGCTGTAATGTGTGTGTCTTCACCTCTCCAGCTGTGTCGAGGAGTGCTGGGCTCGGAGTTAGTGTGTTATTGTGCTGTAATGTGTGTGTCTTCACCTCTCTGGCTGTGTCGAGGAGTGCTGGGCTCGGAGTTAGTGTGTTATTGTGCTGTAATGTGTGTGTCTTCACCTCTCCGGCTGTGTCGAGGAGTGCTGGGCTCGGAGTTAGTGTGTTATTGTGCTGTAATGTGTGTGTCTTCACCTCTCTGGCTGTGTCGAGGAGTGCTGGGCTCGGAGTTAGTGTGTTATTGTGCTGTAATGTGTGTGTCTTCACCTCTCTGGCTGTGTCGAGGAGTGCTGGGCTCGCAGTTAGTGTTTTATTGTGCTGTAATGCTTGTGTCTTCACCTCTCTGGCTGTGTCGAGGAGTGCTGGGCTCGGAGTTAGTGTGTTATTGTGCTGTAATGTGTGTGTCTTCACCTCTCTGGCTGTGTCGAGGAGTGCTGGGCTCGGAGTTAGTGTGTTATTGTGCTGTAATGTGTGTGTCTTCACCTCTCTGGCTGTGTCGAGGAGTGCTGGGCTCGGAGTTAGTGTGTTATTGTGCTGTAATGTGTGTGTCTTCACCTCTCCGGCTGTGTCGAGGAGTGCTGGGCTCGAAGTTAGTGTGTTATTGTGCTGTAATGTGTGTGTCTTCACCTCTCAGGCTGTGTCGAGGATTGCTGGGCTCGCAGTTAGTGTGTTATTGTGCTGTAATGTGTGTGTCTTCACCTCTCTGGCTGTGTCGAGGAGTGCTGGGCTCGCAGTTAGTGTGTTATTGTGCTGTAATGTGTGTGTCTTCACCTCTCTGGCTGTGTCGAGGAGTGCTGGGCTCGGAGTTAGTGTGTTATTGTGCTGTAATGTGTGTGTCTTCACCTCTCTGGCTGTGTCGAGGAGTGCTGGGCTCGGAGTTAGTGTGTTAATGTGCTGTAATGTGTGTGTCTTCACCTCTCTGGCTGTGTGGCGAGGAGTGCTGGGCTCGGAGTTAGTGTGTTATTGTGCTGTAATGTGTGTGTCTTCACCTCTCTGGCTGTGTCGAGGAGTGCTGGGCTCGGAGTTAGTGTGTTATTGTGCTGTAATGTGTGTGTCTTCACCTCTCTGGCTGTGACGAGGAGTGCTGGGCTCGGAGTTAGTGTGTTATTGTGCTGTAATGTGTGTGTCTTCACCTCTCTGACTGTGGCGAGGAGTGCTGGGCTCGGAGTTAGTGTGTTATTGTGCTGTAATGTGTGTGTCTTCACCTCTCTGGCTGTGTCGAGGAGTGCTGGGCTCGAAGTTAGTGTGTTATTGTGCTGTAATGTGTGTGTCTTCACCTCTCAGGCTGTGTCGAGGATTGCTGGGCTCGCAGTTAGTGTGTTATTGTGCTGTAATGTGTGTGTCTTCACCTCTCTGACTGTGGCGAGGAGTGCTGGGCTCGGAGTTAGTGTGTTATTGTGCTGTAATGTGTGTGTCTTCACCTCTCTGGCTGTGTCGAGGAGTGCTGGGCTCGGAGTTAGTGTGTTATTGTGCTGTAATGTGTGTGTCTTCACCTCTCTGGCTGTGTCGAGGAGTGCTGGGCTCGGAGTTAGTGTGTTATTGTGCTGTAATGTGTGTGTCTTCACCTCTCTGGCTGTGTCGAGGAGTGCTGGGCTCGGAGTTAGTGTGTTAATGTGCTGTAATGTGTGTGTCTTCACCTCTCTGGCTGTGTGGCGAGGAGTGCTGGGCTCGGAGTTAGTGTGTTATTGTGCTGTAATGTGTGTGTCTTCACCTCTCTGGCTGTGTCGAGGAGTGCTGGGCTCGGAGTTAGTGTGTTATTGTGCTGTAATGTGTGTGTCTTCACCTCTCTGGCTGTGACGAGGAGTGCTGGGCTCGGAGTTAGTGTGTTATTGTGCTGTGATGTGTGTGTCTTCACCTCTCCGGCTGTGTCGAGGAGTGCTGGGCTCGGAGTTAGTGTGTTATTGTGCTGTAATGTGTGTGTCTTCACCTCTCCGGCTGTGTCGAGGAGTGCTGGGCTCGGAGTTAGTGTGTTATTGTGCTGTAATGTGTGTGTCTTCACCTCTCCGGCTGTGTCGAGGAGTGCTGGGCTCGGAGTTAGTGTGTTATTGTGCTGTAATGTGTGTGTCTTCACCTCTCTGGCTGTGTCGAGGAGTGCTGGGCTCGCAGTTAGTGTTTTATTGTGCTGTAATGTGTGTGTCTTCACCTCTCTGGCTGTGTCGAGGAGTGCTGGGCTCGGAGTTAGTGTGTTATTGTGCTGTAATGTGTGTGTGTCTTCACCTCTCTGGCTGTGTCGAGGAGTGCTGGGCTCGGAGTTAGTGTGTTATTGTGCTGTAATGTGTGTGTCTTCACCTCTCTGGCTGTGTCGAGGAGTGCTGGGCTCGGAGTTAGTGTGTTATTGTGCAGTAATGTGTGTGTCTTCACCTCTCCGGCTGTGTCGAGGAGTGCTGGGCTCGAAGTTAGTGTGTTATTGTGCTGTAATGTGTGTGTCTTCACCTCTCAGGCTGTGTCGAGGATTGCTGGGCTCGCAGTTAGTGTGTTATTGTGCTGTAATGTGTGTGTCTTCACCTCTCTGACTGTGGCGAGGAGTGCTGGGCTCGGAGTTAGTGTGTTATTGTGCTGTAATGTGTGTGTCTTCACCTCTCTGGCTGTGTCGAGGAGTGCTGGGCTCGCAGTTAGTGTGTTATTGTGCTGTAATGTGTGTGTCTTCACCTCTCTGGCTGTGTCGAGGAGTGCTGGGCTCGGAGTTAGTGTGTTATTGTGCTGTAATGTGTGTGTCTTCACCTCTCTGGCTGTGTCGAGGAGTGCTGGGCTCGGAGTTAGTGTGTTAATGTGCTGTAATGTGTGTGTCTTCACCTCTCTGGCTGTGTGGCGAGGAGTGCTGGGCTCGGAGTTAGTGTGTTATTGTGCTGTAATGTGTGTGTCTTCACCTCTCTGGCTGTGTCGAGGAGTGCTGGGCTCGGAGTTAGTGTGTTATTGTGCTGTAATGTGTGTGTCTTCACCTCTCCGGCTGTGTCGAGGAGTGCTGGGCTCGAAGTTAGTGTGTTATTGTGCTGTAATGTGTGTGTCTTCACCTCTCAGGCTGTGTCGAGGAGTGCTGGGCTCGAAGTTAGTGTGTTATTGTGCTGTAATGTGTGTGTCTTCACCTCTCAGGCTGTGTCGAGGATTGCTGGGCTCAGAGCTAGTGTTTTATTGTGCTGTAATGTGTGTGTCTTCACCTCTCCGGCTGTGTCGAGGATTGCTGGGCTCAGAGTTAGTGTTTTATTGTGCTGTAATGTGTGTGTCTTCACCTCTCTGGCTGTGTCGAGGAGTGCTGGGCTCGGAGTTAGTGTGTTATTGTGCTGTAATGTGTGTGTCTTCACCTCTCTGGCTGTGTCGATGAAGTGCTGGGCTCGGAGTTAGTGTGTTATTGTGCTGTAATGTGTGTGTCTTCACCTCTCCGGCTGTGTCGAGGAGTGCTGGGCTCGGAGTTAGTGTGTTATTGTGCTGTAATGTGTGTGTCTTCACCTCTCCGGCTGTGTCGAGGAGTGCTGGGCTCGGAGTTAGTGTGTTATTGTGCTGTAATGTGTGTGTCTTCACCTCTCTGGCTGTGTCGAGGAGTGCTGGGCTCGGAGTTAGTGTGTTATTGTGCTGTAATGTGTGTGTCTTCACCTCTCTGGCTGTGTCGAGGAGTGCTGGGCTCGGAGTTAGTGTGTTATTGTGCTGTAATGTGTGTGTCTTCACCTCTCCGGCTGTGTCGAGGAGTGCTGGGCTCGGAGTTAGTGTGTTATTGTGCTGTAATGTGTGTGTCTTCACCTCTCCGGCTGTGTCGAGGAGTGCTGGGCTCGGAGTTAGTGTGTTATTGTGCTGTAATGTGTGTGTCTTCACCTCTCTGGCTGTGTCGAGGAGTGCTGGGCTCGGAGTTAGTGTGTTATTGTGCTGTAATGTGTGTGTCTTCACCTCTCTGGCTGTGTCGAGGAGTGCTGGGCTCGCAGTTAGTGTTTTATTGTGCTGTAATGTGTGTGTCTTCACCTCTCTGGCTGTGTCGAGGAGTGCTGGGCTCGGAGTTAGTGTGTTATTGTGCTGTAATGTGTGTGTCTTCACCTCTCTGGCTGTGTCGAGGAGTGCTGGGCTCGGAGTTAGTGTGTTATTGTGCTGTAATGTGTGTGTCTTCACCTCTCTGGCTGTGTCGAGGAGTGCTGGGCTCGGAGTTAGTGTGTTATTGTGCTGTAATGTGTGTGTCTTCACCTCTCTGGCTGTGTCGAGGAGTGCTGGGCACGCAGTTAGTGTGTTATTGTGCTGTAATGTGTGTGTCTTCACCTCTCTGACTGTGGCGAGGAGTGCTGGGCTCGGAGTTAGTGTGTTATTGTGCTGTAATGTGTGTGTCTTCACCTCTCTGATTGTGGCGAGGAGTGCTGGGCTCGGAGTTAGTGTGTTATTGTGCTGTAATGTGTGTGTCTTCACCTCTCTGGCTGTGTCGAGGAGTGCTGGGCTCGCAGTTAGTGTGTTATTGTGCTGTAATGCGTGTGTCTTCACCTCTCTGGCTGTGTCGAGGAGTGCTGGGCTCGGAGTTAGTGTGTTATTGTGCTGTAATGTGTGTGTCTTCACCTCTCTGGCTGTGTCGAGGAGTGCTGGGCTCGCAGTTAGTGTTTTATTGTGCTGTAATGTGTGTGTCTTCACCTCTCCGGCTCTGTCGAGGAGTGCTGGGCTCGGAGTTAGTGTGTTATTGTGCTGTAATGTGTGTGTCTTCACCTCTCCGGCTGTGTCGAGGAGTGCTGGGCTCGCAGTTAGTGTGTTATTGTGCTGTAATGTGTGTGTCTTCACCTCTCTGGCTGTGTCGAGGAGTGCTGGGCTCGGAGTTAGTGTGTTATTGTGCTGTAATGTGTGTGTCTTCACCTCTCTGGCTGTGTCGAGGAGTGCTGGGCTCGGAGTTAGTGTGTTATTGTGCTGTAATGTGTGTGTCTTCACCTCTCCGGCTGTGGCGAGGAGTGCTGGGCTCGGAGTTAGTGTGTTATTGTGCTGTAATGTGTGTGTCTTCACCTCTCTGGCTGTGTCGAGGAGTGCTGGGCTCGGAGTTAGTGTGTTATTGTGCTGTAATGTGTGTGTCTTCACCTCTCCGGCTGTGTCGAGGAGTGCTGGGCTCGGAGTAAGTGTGTTATTGTGCTGTAATGTGTGTGTCTTCACCTCTCCGGCTGTGTCGAGGAGTGCTGGGCTCGGAGTTAGTGTGTTATTGTGCTGTGATGTGTGTGTCTTCACCTCTCTGGCTGTGTCGAGGAGTGCTGGGCTCGCAGTTAGTGTTTTATTGTGCTGTAATGTGTGTGTCTTCACCTCTCCGGCTGTGTCGAGGAGTGCTGGGCTCGGAGTTAGTGTGTTATTGTGCTGTAATGTGTGTGTCTTCACCTCTCTGGCTGTGTCGAGGAGTGCTGGGCTCGGAGTTAGTGTGTTATTGTGCTGTAATGTGTGTGTCTTCACCTCTCTGGCTGTGTCGAGGAGTGCTGGGCTCGCAGTTAGTGTTTTATTGTGCTGTAATGTGTGTGTCTTCACCTCTCCGGCTGTGTCGAGGAGTGCTGGGCTCGGAGTTAGTGTGTTATTGTGCTGTAATGTGTGTGTCTTCACCTCTCCGGCTGTGTCGAGGAGTGCTGGGCTCGGAGTTAGTGTGTTATTGTGCTGTAATGTGTGTGTCTTCACCTCTCTGGCTGTGTCGAGGAGTGCTGGGCTCGGAGTTAGTGTGTTATTGTGCTGTAATGTGTGTGTCTTCACCTCTCTGGATGTGTCGAGGAGTGCTGGGCTCGGAGTTAGTGTGTTATTGTGCTGTAATGTGTGTGTCTTCACCTCTCTGGCTGTGACGAGGAGTGCTGGGCTCGGAGTTAGTGTGTTATTGTGCTGTAATGTGTGTGTCTTCACCTCTCCGGCTGTGTCGAGGAGTGCTGGGCTCGGAGTTAGTGTGTTATTGTGCTGTAATGTGTGTGTCTTCACCTCTCCGGCTGTGTCGAGGAGTGCTGGGCTCGGAGTTAGTGTGTTATTGTGCTGTAATGTGTGTGTCTTCGCCTCTCTGGCTGTGACGAGGAGTGATGGGCTCAGAGTTAGTGTGTTATTGTGCTGTAATGTGTGTGTCTTCACCTCTCTGGATGTGTCGAGGAGTGCTGGGCTCGGAGTTAGTGTGTTATTGTGCTGTAATGTGTGTGTCTTCACCTCTCTGGCTGTGACGAGGAGTGCTGGGCTCGGAGTTAGTGTGTTATTGTGCTGTGATGTGTGTGTCTTCACCTCTCCGGCTGTGTCGAGGAGTGCTGGGCTCGGAGTTAGTGTGTTATTGTGCTGTAATGTGTGTGTCTTCACCTCTCCGGCTGTGTCGAGGAGTGCTGGGCTCGGAGTTAGTGTGTTATTGTGCTGTAATGTGTGTGTCTTCACCTCTCCGGCTGTGTCAAGGAGTGCTGGGCTCGGAGTTAGTGTGTTATTGTGCTGTAATGTGTGTGTCTTCACCTCTCTGGCTGTGTCGAGGAGTGCTGGGCTCGGAGTTAGTGTGTTATTGTGCTGTAATGTGTGTGTCTTCACCTCTCTGGATGTGTCGAGGAGTGCTGGGCTCAGAGTTAGTGTGTTATTGTGCTGTAATGTGTGTGTCTTCACCTCTCTGGCTGTGTCGAGGAGTGCTGGGCTCGGAGTTAGTGTGTTATTGTGCTGTAATGTGTGTGTCTTCACCTCTCCGGCTGTGTCGAGGAGTGCTGGGCTCAGAGTTAGTGTGTTATTGTGCTGTAATGTGTGTGTCTTCACCTCTCCGGCTGTGTCGAGGAGTGCTGGGCTCGGAGTTAGTGTGTTATTGTGCTGTAATGTGTGTGTCTTCACCTCTCTGGATGTGTCGAGGAGTGCTGGGCTCAGAGTTAGTGTGTTATTGTGCTGTAATGTGTGTGTCTTCACCTCTCTGGCTGTGTCGAGGAGTGCTGGGCTCGGAGTTAGTGTGTTATTGTGCTGTAATGTGTGTGTCTTCACCTCTCTGGATGTGTCGAGGAGTGCTGGGCTCGGAGTTAGTGTGTTATTGTGCTGTAATGTGTGTGTCTTCACCTCTCCGGCTGTGTCGAGGAGTGCTGGGCTCGGAGTTAGTGTGTTATTGTGCTGTAATGTGTGTGTCTTCACCTCTCCGGCTGTGTCGAGGAGTGCTGGGCTCGGAGTTAGTGTGTTATTGTGCTGTAATGTGTGTGTCTTCACCTCTCTGGCTGTGTCGAGGAGTGCTGGGCTCGGAGTTAGTGTGTTATTGTGCTGTAATGTGTGTGTCTTCACCTCTCCGGCTGTGTCGAGGAGTGCTGGGCTCAGAGTTAGTGTTTTATTGTGCTGTAATGTGTGTGTCTTCACCTCTCTGGCTGTGTCGAGGAGTGCTGGGCTCGGAGTTAGTGTGTTATTGTGCTGTAATGTGTGTGTCTTCACCTCTCCGGCTGTGTCGAGGAGTGCTGGGCTCGGAGTTAGTGTGTTATTGTGCTGTAATGTGTGTGTCTTCACCTCTCTGGCTGTGACGAGGAGTGATGGGCTCGGAGTTAGTGTGTTATTGTGCTGTAATGTGTGTGTCTTCACCTCTCTGGATGTGTCGAGGAGTGCTGGGCTCGGAGTTAGTGTGTTATTGTGCTGTAATGTGTGTGTCTTCACCTCTCTGGCTGTGTCGAGGAGTGCTGGGCTCGGAGTAGCATCTTCTACGGTGTTCCAGGCGGAACGAACAGCGCTGGTCGTTGAGCCGTCGGCCCTCCTGTAACGCGAACAACAGCTCACACAGAGCGTCAGGGAAATCTGTAGATAACCTTTTAACCTGAGCACACGGAAAACAGATCATAGCACATCTAAACATCCACACGATTCTAGATATGGCTTAGTTTCAGATTGCTTAACAAAGCAATATTATATATATTATGTGATATTATGTGATAATAATTGTACTTTCGTAATCTGATATTTATGGGTGAAAAAATTCAGTAAGAACATGGACACCCCTGTGTATATATGTGTGTGTGTGTGTGTGTGTGTGTGTGTGTGTGTGTGTGTGTGTGTGTGTGTGTGTGTGTATGTATATCCATGTTCTTACTGAATATAGTTGTTCACCTATAAATGTCAGATTACGAAAGTAAAATTATTATCACCTTTCTCATGATAATAATAATATTTAAATTATAAAAAGCTTTAATTACATGTATATAGGCCCTATATATATATATATATATATATATATATATATATATATATATATATATATGAATATTTATTTTTTATTATTATGAACTTTATTCAACACCACAATGATAATAATAACAATAATAATATAAAAGACTTTAATTATAATAATTACAAAAATGAAATATATGTGGGCCTGGTTTTAAAAAAATAATAATAATAATAATAAAAACTTTAATAATAATAATAAAAACTTTAAAAATTAATTTAATTTTAAAAATTAAATATGTGTGTTTTTATTATTATTCGTTTTTTCAAAAGAATAATAATAGGATTTAAAAAATATTATTAACTGTTTAATAATATTAGTAATAATAATATGAAAAACTTTATTAATAATAATGAAAATTAAATGTATATGGGCCTGGTACAAAAAAATCATAATAATAATAATGTAATAATAATATAAGATTGTCAGATTACAAAAGTACAATGGATTGCATACGCAGATAATTATGACTTTAAATGCTGAAAATTCAGCTTCGATCACAGGAATGAATTACACTTTAGTATATATTCACATAGAAAACAAAGTTTTACATTGCAAAAATATTTTTAAAAATTTACTGTATCAAATAAATACAGCCACGGTGAGCAGGAGAGACTTTGAAAAAACATTAAAGAAATCTTACAGACCCCAAACTTTTGAACAGTGTTTATACTAATATATATATGCTAAAAAAATATAAAAAGTCTAATGAATAGGCTAAGCATTATCTGATAGCATATTTCACAGCTTAAAAACTAGAAGAGACGAGCCCTTCAGCAGTCCCGCCTCAAACACGTCAGCACAGGAAAGAAACGGCATTTGTCAAGCCATGCATCTTCTAAATGAATTTAGACACATTATTATTATTATTATTATACAACTTTACCATTGGCTTTGCATCATGAGGACTCAATCTGTCTTTGGGCCGCAGCTTTACTTCAGCTTGAGCATTTGGTTTTTCTTCTGGCATCTTGTTTTGTTCAGTCATCCCGCTTGACAATCCCTCCTCATTTTCTGTATCATTCTCACAGCCCATGTGATCGTCCACCTGACGCTCTAGACTCTCCTCGATCATTTCTATTGCTTCACTCTCACTTATCCCTACTTGGACATTGTTGTGATCATGTGAGCTTCCCTCTGTGTTTTCATCAGCCGTCCGAACTCTCAGTACGCTCCTTCCTCTCTCTCCGCTGTTTATCACATCCGAAGGTTCGTCCCCTTCTTCCAGAATGAGAAGAGCTTCCAAATCCTTGTCGTCCGCTGAGGTTTCAACTTTGACCTCGGATAAATCCATCATTACGTCTGTAGAGCTCTCCATAGAAGGAGATATGAGAACCTATAAAAATGCAGACTCCCAATTTCCATATATTGTACAAGTCAAAACATATGAGCCATACGGCGTCATATATATCATCTAATGCCACTTTTTTTAAAGCATCAAATATGACAACTAGATTAAATGTTTTCAATGCGTAACAATATCTCTACTTATTTCAGTCGGCTAACTTAGATGTTGGGTGACATTTTACGGCCCTGCTTACCTTCTCGACCTTAGAAGAGTTAAAATGAGGTCCTCTGGGCGGAATGTCAAGTAAAGCCCACATGCATCTCACCTCCGTGTACGAACATGCATTAACTCCCACATATCTCAGCCAAACTTATGAGCGTCTCTCACAAACGAGTCTGAAAAGAGCTAAAAGCTGACACGATGCCTCAACAACTGTCTCACAGTCTACTTGTCTCTTCCTGTTCCTCTCTTTATGGCCCTGATCCACCCCTATTTATTTGGCCCGTTTCATTTGCACAGGCTGAATAGCTTCCAGTATAGAAATGCACTGTTGATACACTCTGCTAAACAAACTTTAGTTTGAATGCTGTGCTTTTTTATTATAATATTAATAATGACGCTCAACAGCTCTGAAAGACTTGCGTGTTGAAACCGGCAGCCTGTTTGTTTAACAGTCTGTGGTTTTGCAGATTTCCTGTTGACTACAAGCAAAAAGAGAAGTTGGTGGCATAGAATAAGGCACGAGAGAACGAATTCAGTATTTAGCATTTAAAAGAAGATACTTTGCACTTCTTTTAGTACAGAGAAACAAGTCCTGTTTCTCCCCCATGTTAATCACACATCTCTGATTGACCTAAAGCCTCCAGGCCATAACCTGCAACATGGAAACTATGCATCTGCAGAAAAGGAATCTTGTATATGTTGAGCAACTCAATTCATGCAAGAATATCGTATTTCATGAGGTAGAGCGAGGGTGAATCTCATGAAAACAGGCAAGAACAGGTTCAGAGGTCACATTTCTCCCTAAAACCAAATAAAGAAATAAATATTTTAATTCATTCTCTCTCTCCCTCTCTCTCTCTCTCTCTCTCTCTCTCTTCAAGATTCAAGATTCAAATAGCTTTATTGGCATGGTGAAAGAATCCTTTTACATTATATATATATATATATAAACCTTTTTACATGAAAATAAACATAGCAATAAAGATGTTTAATCTTCTAATATTTATATCAGTGTCTAGGTGTATAGTTGGTAGCTCTGTCCTACCGGAGGCTCTTTTTTCGTGACAGGACCTCAGACACACACACACACACACACACACACACACACACACACACACACACAAATACACGCACGCACACTCAAATACACGCACGCACGCACACGCACACACACACACACACACACACACACACACACACACACACACACACACACACACACACACACACACACCACACACACACCACACACACACACACACACACACACACACGCACACAAATACACGCACGCACACACAAATACACGCACGCACGCACACTCATGCACGCACACACAGACACACACACACTCACTCACACACACACTCACACACACACACACACACACTCATGCACGCACGCACATGCACACTCTCTCTCTCACACACACACACACACACACACACACACACGCACACACACACACACACAAACACACACACACACACACCAGGTTTGAACTCTCTGGACATTCTCCTAGCAGGAGTGGGAGTTTGTCCATATTTGATTTCTGATGGAAGTCTTTCTGTTGGGTTGTGAAAAGGGGATAGAAAGTGTCCCTAATGTTTGTGTAATTGGGGCAGGATGTCAAAAAGTGTAGCTCTGTTTCTCTGTGCAGTGAGGGCACAGTCGCTCTTCCTTCGGGAGCCAGGTCAATCCGTCTCTTTCACTCTCCCTCTCTTTATTATTTTTTTTACTTATTTAATTTCCATTATAGCTACTCAATTCTCATTCTCATTCATATCATTATTAGTGTAATAGAATACAATTTTGCCTGGTTTCACAGACGAGGCTTGAGTCTATCTAGTCGCATACTAAAATGCATGTTTGATCTGTCTCAACCCAAAGCAACTTGCACTGACATATCATATCATATCATATCATCAGTGTCATTGTTTTGTCACACCAGTAATGTTTTTAAAGGCATGTTTATAAAAGCTACTTCAAAAGTCTTAATTCAACTAAGGCCTAGTTCTGGCTAGATCAGCAGAAATTAAAGCATTATTGGATTTACGTTTCCTTTGCAATTATTTTGTTTCCTTTTGATTTTTGGATGACATGTGAACTGAACTGAACATTGATTCAGAAGACTTCAGATGAACTTTATCATGGTTGTGCATTTACATTTTCTGGGAGAAGAGATGCACATGTCGAATGGACTTGATTGGATGAGGTTTATTTACTTTAACCTCTCTCCGTATTCTGTATTTGACCCATGCAATAAGACTAACAATGTGCTTGTATCTTGACTTCTGCTTTTGTAAGATGTCTATTTCCATGCAAGGCCACGTTTTTTGCCTGTCAATCGCTAGGGGACTCCAGCGTGGTGATGCATGGACACACACTCACTCACAGAGTCACACACACGCTTCTAGATTAATGTACTGCTAAGGATGTTGCAGCCGCAGCAGCCCATCACAGGCAACGGGCCCAGCGCAAGCCGCGGTCTCGGGTTGAGCGTCCACCCGGGAATGCATCCTCTTAACCCGTTGCACCCGCCCTCTCAACACCGCCCCGACGGGGACCCCGCGGGCCTCGAAGGCAGCGAAAACGGACACGACAACCGCCGAGACATTGGAGACATACTGCAACAGATCATGACGATCACCGACCAAAGTTTAGACGAAGCTCAAGCAAAGTGAGTTATATAAATATACAATTTTATAAACTTAAAAGTTTAGCATTGCGCTAACGACCGCGTGAGACAAGGGTATGCTAAAACAGATAGTGATCTATAATTTATGAAAACTTTAATGACATAACACGCGTTAAGTTACACGAATGCACTTTAATTTGATATTTAAAAGGCCTAATGTCTAAAAAAGTTAAACAATATTAGAATGTGTGCTGAAGTTCATGAGCATAGCCGCTATTGTTTACGTTTTTCTTGACTTAAAACAAACTCTTTATCTTCAGTTTTGCAATATATATGTCTCAAAATAATGATTACCGGTTAGATGTGCTAATGTCTAATCACTTATATTTATCTTATTCCTAAAGTAACTTTATTTTTTATTCACAAAAGCACAAATCACTGCCTGAAGCTAATATGAAATGCTAATGTGCCAGGAGAATCGGAGTATTGAAGGAGTATTTAATGCTTTCAAAAGACCTCAATTGTGTAAAGCTGGGGTTGTGAAATATTTTGGTAGCAACACGATTTCAACCTTTATTTTTTAATGCGAGTCACAATTGTAGCATGCTAATGTTAGCTAACTGACTTTTGTTTGTTGTTTTGTGACAGAAAACACGCTTTAAACTGTCATCGGATGAAACCGGCTTTATTCAGCGTCCTGTGCGAAATTAAAGAGAAAACTGGTGAGTAATGTGCATGTATTTTGTGTTAAAACTGGTAAATACCATAACTGAAACTTTATAATTAGTTTAAAAGTTGGCAGGGGATTCAGCACAGGCGCCATGTTCTGTAAGAACAAAGCCAGACAGTGTACACCTTATAAAAATAAATCCCTAAATTATCATTTATGTTAATTCTAGTATGTAAATATATTCTCACACTCCATCGTTTGCATGCAATACTCAATTATTTGAATGTTAGAATTCAGGGGTGGTAAAAGTACTCAAAAATTATACTCGAGTAAAAGTATATATACCTAAATAAAAAATGACTCCAGTAAAAGTAGAAAGTCCTCCATTCAAACATCACTTGAGTAAAAGTACAAAAGTATCCGATTTAAAACGTACTTAAGTACCGAAAGTAAAAAGTAAATATTCAAACTGTAAATATCAATAATTAAACATTGCATATCACTCCCAAAACAATTTATCTGTTTTAATTGAACAACTTATTAGATACTGCAATTAAGAATTTGTTAGATTTGCAATCATAAGAGACAATGAAGCACCTTGCATCAATTCTAAACAATTTCATTAAGTTTAGTGACAGCATATTATGGTGCAATGACTGGTAGGCCATTCTTTGATACAAATTTTACATTTTCAATTCAATTATTGTGGTTTGATTCCGATCTTGATTCAATAGATTCATTTTGATAAATATTTGGTACAGTAGATGCATGTTAATTTTTAAATTAAGAAAATCTCACCTAATTCTGTAAACATAGGCTACAGAGAGCCCTGTCAGCTGGTATTATTACATGTTAAAAATACATGTGATTTTTATTATAATAACAACTTTATAATATTTTAATGATATAAGTAAAAATATAATAAATATATAGTGCACATTTAACAAAATACTAATTTATACTAATATTACATATATTATAAAATTCTAATTTTTCTAGCCAACTAACATACTATGGTCATTAAATGTTTTTTTTTTTTCCAGAGGTAAATGTAACTTAACGTTATGTGACATTGTTCTCCAGCTGTTTTATTGACCTCTATCCGCAGTTGAAAAACACTGATTTATTGATATTATGTATAAGGTATATACATTTCGGTAAGTTGTACTGTATCTTTCAACATAGGCTACCTATTATTGTTCATTTGTGTTTATTTACAATTAACTAGTAGTAAAGAGATTAACGGCACCCCATAGCAGGCGCTAGCTATCTGTCACATCACATTTAAAAGCTCCAAAACGGTATATATTGTTTGAATTTCATAATAAAATTGACAGAATCTGAGAGCTGAGAATTTGTTCCATATCAAAAGTAACCTACTCTGTCTTGTCTGTCGGTGTCAGTGTCCTCTTTGCTTCGCGATTTTTCTCTGCGTGAGAAAATGGATGTGTGTCGTGAGAGCGTGTGGAAAGTGTGAGTCTCACACTGAATGAGTGAGAGTTTGCAGCTCTGCAATAGACATGTTCCATAACATTAGCTGCATCAAACAGAAGATCTGCAAGATACAGTGTAAGCGGGAATCTCTGGGTCATTGCTGGGCAGAGCTGCACCTTCACCTGTTTCTGCGGTCATCTTCCACAATGGCGAACTGGCTGCTATGTGAGCTTATGCTGGCAAAGAGCTTACGCGTTCTTTTTTTCAAAATAAAACCAAGTTTTTCATTGGTTTGGAAAGCCAGTGTAATAAATACTTGGAGCAGGCATGGGGAAATGTAACTGAGTAAAAAGTAAACTTTGTCTTCAATATTGTAGTGGAGTAAGAGTAAAAGTAGATGCAAATAAAACATACTCAAGTAAAGTACAGATCTCCGAAAAAAATACTTAAGTAAAGTAACGAAGTATTTCTACTTCGTTACTTACCACCACTGTTAGAATTGCACTATTTACACAATAATAGCATACTGATAATGGGTTTGACCAGGTTCGCAGCTTCTAAAAATAAAATAAATCAAACGTTGCTCTCAAATAATAACAATTTCATGCCAAAACAATTTCAAACCATATTATTTGCATGTTATACCCAATTATTTGCATTAGAAATGTTAATATAGCACTTTCAGCCTACCAATAACAAATGGTTACTGGTTTGTATGGTTTGCAGTTCTTAAAAACCAAATAAAAAAAATTCTCGCAAATATTCAGCAGTATCGGCTCAAAACAAGCGTTATAATCTCGAACCCTGTTGTTTGTATGTGACACTTTTTTGCATGTGTAAGATTATTTATTTATTTATTTATTTATTATTTAATTAATATTAATATAATTGGTTTCTTTGAGAAGCTCATAAAGCAGAATAAATAATCAAAAGCAAATAATCTTTACTCCCTCCAGTATATCAACACAAACCCTTCTATTTGCTATTTGCAGTAATGTGTGCGTAATGTCTTTGCTTTTTATGAAGACTAAGTTTAGGGAATCCCATAAGAGGACTAAAATGTTTACTGTGATGGTTAGTAATTAAATGGCTTTGTGCCTAATGGAGTCGTTTAATTTCCGTAGTCTGGGACGCTCCCATGGCATTGCATTGCATGCTGTGTGTCATCAATCATACAGTACTGCCGTACACTGTTTATTGCACAGGGCTTTCTTGAAACACTGACCTTCACATTGTAAAGTATATAAATAAAAGCTCTTCCAGTTAGGGTCTGTGTAATAGAATAAAGCTGTACTTAAAGATGGTTGCAATGTTCAAGCATTAATGACACATACTGTCAAAATGACTCATCCTGCTTAATGCTTTGTCCTTGACTGAAGCACTTAACCTCGTGATTATACTGATGATTAGAGTGTAATGGAAATTAATTAAATTTATCTTGTATTTATCTTGACGGCCTTAACAATATCTGACAACCTTGAAAAGGTTTTTAATATCTTATTTAATCTCTGTTTTAAATTTTAATTACCCAAAGTATAGTTTTGGCATGAAAATAGCTAAAGCAGTTGGTTTGGCATTAAGTCAAGTCAAGTCACCTTTATTTCTATTGTGCTTCATACAATACAGATTGTTTCAAGGCAGCTTTACAGTGATAACAGGAAAAGGATTCAATTATGCAAACAGTTCCTTTCGGCTAAACATACGTAAGCATCTCTAAAAGAAAATAGTATCATTGTTAAGTCATTAAGTTATATCTTTGAATATTATATATATATATATATATATATATATATATATATATATATATATATATATATATATATATATATATTATTATTATTATTAATGTGTTTTATTTATACAGGTATTAATATTATGCATTTGTGATGTCACAATACTGGAATTTCCAACTTCGATACTATAACTTGAAAAATATCGATATTCAAAACCATTTTCAATACCACTGGGAAAACTGCCACATATACCACAATACAGATAATTTGTCTTTGAAAAATCTCATACATTTTTTATAATTTGGGTAATTTAGTTGCAATATCTTACACACAGCACAGTGAGGCTTAATTTGAATCGTTGAACTAAATTTACACGAAAAAAGATAAGTAAACAGTCAGTTGCAACTGAAGAAAAACACATGCAAATAGAAAAACACCCACAAATTAAGAAAACATCTTCATCAGTTTTACAACGCATGAGTGCTCCAAATACTCACAACACAACCAAATATAGAAACGCACTGCAAAAGTTCACCACACACAACAGTTCACAACAGCCTTTATAAACGAACTGTACTTATGATACATAGAGAGCTGTATAGTGAACATGTTCATCTTTATAAATATGCTCTTTATACTGCAAAAAATGTTTTTATTCACATTTAATTGAGTCTGGAGAATGTACTAAAGCACTGTTCTCAAGTGTAAACCGTATTCTGAAACCTCCTGACTAACGGTTCAGGAAGAAAATATTTTTAAGTGTGAGTTTTCCTACATCTTAAAACTTTTTATAGAGTTAAAACTAGTGTTCACTAGTGTAACAGTGCAGCGCTTCTGTGTTGTACGTCACACGCATCACACACATGACCAGCGTCGGCCAATAGTGAGCCTACGTGTGACGTAGCACTACGCTATCACTAGGGCTGTAACGATACGCGATATAAAATCGAAATCGCGATACTCAGGTCCACGATCCTGTATCGCGATGTGAGAAGGCAGAATCGCGATCACACCCCTTCCAACTCCCAGAGTTATCCTTCCTGTCCAGAACCAGGGCTCGAATTTCGGCGCGGGTATAGCGCATAATTCTAATCATTCCCGCAGGTCTCCCATTTATAATGTGGGAAATTCCCGCAATCGTAATCCACACAGATAATAAAATAAAATCATTCTTTTAACAACTATCTTCCAGACGCAATTTCACAAACAGCGTGAGTGTTCAGCGGTGCCGCGCGTCTTCTATCTCTTCTCATAATGTTTTGTGCAAGGCAGGCATCAAGCGCTGCGGCGATAATACACACTCGCGTTTTGGAGTCGGGACCATAGACTGTAAGGTCGGGACATGACGGAATATTCACTTGCACAATCGGGCCAGCAGTGCATCGTGACTGAAGTCTTTTTAAGTCTTACCAGTTTAAACATTCAAGCGATTTTAAACTAATCAGTGCTCGCGCGCTCTCTGAGATTATTTTCTATGCGCACATTCATAGAAAATCCGCCTCAAAAACAGCTGGCTAGTAACTATTTTTCGCGGATTATATTGCTTTAACACGCAAAATTGTCAATTTCGGTCTTTGTGAGTAGGCTATACTCTAAATAGGCTATAGTCGGTTTTGTCTTTAATAAACATAAAACGCATGCCAGTATAATGAACACAGGATCCGTGCACTAGCTCTTAAAGTGACGGCAGCCATATGTGTCTGTCATTAATTTTGTTGTCAAAACAACAAAAGATGGCTTTAAGTTAAAGGAATCAGGATTAATAGCCTATGTATTTAATTTATTCAGGACTAAAATACTACCCAATGTTATTTTCCATTTGATTACTTTATTCAGTATCTGTATATAAATACTAGTGTTAGACCTATTCAAAAACTTTTCTCTTTAATTGTCTTTATTTGTATCTTTATTCTATTGTATTTATTTGTGCTACTTTTTTCAATTTAATTAAACAATTTAAATCAAGCTTCCTTGTGATGTGTAAATTCTTAACAACAATAGGCTATTACCCCATTGTAAAAATGCAATGAGCGCAAACATTTAGGCAAGATAAATGTAATAATTTTGTTTGGAAAAAATGCCCCCCCTTTCTCCCCTCAAACAACCCCCCCCCCTCCCCCCTCCTCCCCCCCTCCCCTCCCCTCAGGCCCATGAGAACTACCACATCTTTAAATTACTATTAGTATTATTTGAAGTTAACATTATAAAATAGCCTACGTAGACCTACACCACAAAACTAGTTGAGGAAAAATTATTTAAAATTTGGCAATTTCAGCATTATGGACGTGAAATTTGCAGCCAAAACTTGAAATATAAATTCTCAGAAAGTGCATTAAATTAATCCTCAATTGACCGGCAAAACGTCCAACATGCAGATGCATATTACGGCACCATCCCGAAATCAATTTAGTTGGAGTACAGAACACAGCCCAAAAGCAGCAGCCTACACTGCCGTATAGTATAATAATTTGCATAGTTATTATTGTTCTTTGGTGTTTAGATTATACAGGTTTTTCCTAATGTTATTTAATAAAAATACCGGTATTTTTTTTCTGCTCTCAAAATCTCTTTTTTTCACCACAAGCCCCGCCCCCTCAAGCCCCGCCCCCGTGATAGAATCGCGATACGAATCGAATCGTGGGTCAAAAATCGTGATACGAATCGAATCGTGGGTTTGGTGTATCGTTACAGCCCTAGCTATCACACTACGCTATCACACTACGCTATCACACTACGCTATCACACTACGCTATCACACTACGCTATCACACTACGCTATCACACTACGCTAACTGACTCGAGGCGCACAGAGAAGGAAATGAATAGTTGAAATAAAGTCATTATTTTTGTTTGTTTTTGCGCACAAAAAGTATTCTCGTCGCTTGATAAACTTAAGATTGAGCCGCTGTAGTCACTTGGACTATTTTAACGATGTCTTTAATAACTTTTCGGGGAACAAGTGTCAATCCCTTAGAAGCCTATGGAGGAGTGATCCAGCTCTCAGATTTAATCACAAATATCTTAATTCGTGTCCCGAAGATGAACGAAGGTCTTACGGGGTTGAACAACATGAGGGAGAGTAATTACTGACAGATTTTTCCATTTTGGGTGAAGTATCCCTTTAAGAAACTCGGTGCAGAACAATCTAGATAATTTCCGTCGCATCTCAAATCTTCCATTTATTAAAAAAATTATTGAAAAGGAGTGGCAGCACAGGTTCATGCTCACCTCAGTAATAATAACTTGTATTAGTGTTTTCAGTCAGGGTTTCGTTCTAAGAATAGCAGAGAAACTGCCCTAGTGAGAGTAACTAATGATCTGTTAATGGCTGCTGATAGCGGGTTCTTATCTATTCTTGTTTTACTTGACTTTCGACACAGTTTCACACACTATTCTCTTGAACCGTTTTATCTGATATTGGTTTCACTGGTATTCCTTATGCCTGGTTCACTTCATACCTTACAAACCGTACAAGTCAAGTCACCTTTATTTACATAGCGCTTTTTACAATACAGATTGTTTCAACGGAACTTTACAGAGATAACAGGAAAATAAAATATAAAATTAAATGTACACAGTTTGTACAACTAAAAAGATGTCATTCCCAACCGTCTTCTGTTAGCTGTGGTGTTGTCAGGGTTGTGCCCTGGCAGCTTTATCTATGTTGTCTTTGTTTCATGTCTCTATGTTTGTGTTGTGCTTGTACATATGCGTCTGTCTTTGTTTGTTTTGGTCATGTGCTCCTCTGTTCCTGCCTCCTTGGCCCAGTCCCAATTCACATACTATCCATCCTAAATAGTATTTGAAAATATAATTAGTACGTCCCAAAACGTAGTATGTTGAAATGAGTGTTCCAAAGATACCCGGATGGTCCACTATTTCCGGTCAGAATCAGAAGTGCAGATCGATGCGCACGCTAACGGCTAATATTGTCCACAACCCATCGAGCGTTGGACGAGGATTCGATTAGAACTACAAACACGAGTGAAAAGTGTTAAAAAACTACAGACATGGAGGACGCGCGAGTCCGGCGGTTATGTAGAGAGATTTAGATAAAGGGGTTTGAGTGATTAATTATCAGTATCTAACCTGACGAAAATGAATTTATTCAATGTTGTCTACATTATATTGCATCTGAAGCAGCATTTTGAACTTTTGTAAAGATACGTTTAGCCGTTACCCTTTAAATGCATCATTATATTCAAATTGCAAACACAAGAGGAGAGTCTCCGCATGAAAGACCCACGACTGCAGATGAACGTGCTCTCTGAAATGGTAGGAAATCAAATTAAATTGAATAGAGGATTTTAACTGTGACAAGATGATTGACAGGGCAGTTTACGGTGACACAATGCACGCAACAGATCTGTCCGTTAAAGATGACGTGATTGTATGTCCCAAAGCTTGCCTACTCTTTTGCTGCACACTCAAAAGTATGTACTTTTTCTTCACAAAAAGAGTACATTCTTTTAAGTCGTAGTATAAGTAGGCGAATTGGGACTGAGCCCTCCTGTCTAGTTTAAACGAGTCCTCGTTTGCATGATTATGTTCACCTGTTCCTTGTCTGAGTGTGCTCACCTGTTCCTCTTGTTCTCAGCTCCCTTTATACGTGTTCTCTTGCCCTCATGTTTTGCCAGTTCGTTATATACTTTCTGTGTGCCATAAACTTCGCGTGCTACATTGTTTGTTTGACAGTCTACTGTAGTTTCCTAGTCAGGGGTTACTTTAATCTCACCTTGTCTAGTCTCGTCGTGTCTTTTGTCTTGCCTAGTTTGTCCTCCAAGCTGAGCTTCCCTGGCCTCGTCCACCATCAGCCAAGCAGCGAGACCGGTTATTATTATTATTATTAACACCACCAAATATAGGGCTGCACGATACTGAAGAAAAATGCGATATGCGATAACTCATTAAATAATGCGATATTCGATATGTGATATAATAATGCTTAAAGTGTGTAAAATAAACTTAAATTATCTTTAAAATATATTTAAAAAATATTCACATTCTTTTTTTGACAAGAAAACATTCCTACAACTTCTGGAAGTGAACAGCAGTGTTTTACTGTCGCATAAGAAGTGTTATTTTAACATCAGTGAAAATCACAGGGTTTAGGGTTTCAGGTTTATTTAACAACAGAAACTGAATAATCAAATGTAAAAATAAAACACTGTTTTGTTTTCACTGTATGAATTAAATACTGATTCTTATTAAAGCTACAAAAGTTACTTTCGTCTTTGGAATTCTCTCCAAGTCAACATCCGTATTTCAGACCCGTTAGCTCAATTTAAAGTCAAAGTTAAAACTAAGAATTGCTTATCTTCAATGATTACTTTGTGCACTTATATCTTGTACTTTTTTATTGACATTGTTATTTTCCTTTTTAATATTGTTATTGCTGCTACTTTTTGTATGGTGAGTTTGAGTGGTTTGAAATGCGCTTTAAATAAAATGCATTATTATTATTATTAACACCACCAAATACAGAAACGCGCTGCAAATAGCACAGATCACAACGGAAATGTTTCCAGGGGATCCAATAAGTGACGAACCCGGCGTTATATCTCGTGAGCATCGATGCCCTACTCCCTTCTTCAGTTGTAGCGCGTTTAGCTCTCTCGGCCACCGTACTTCATTGAAAAAATTAAATACAGATTAATACTCAAAATTAAAGTTACAAGTTATTCAGTCAAGAGCAGCGAGCAAGTTTCTCTGTCTTTTGTTCTTTGATTAACATGACAGACGGCTGCAGGTTTATTAGGCTGCTGTCACTTTAAGAGCTTATGTACAGATCCAATATACTGTTACACTACATAAGTTTTCTTTCTCAACTATTTACCTTCTAAAACTGACTGTATATGTGTCGTTGACGGATAAGGTTTTTAAAAGTGTAAAAAAAAATTAATGGAGATATGATTCCTTTTTTTAAAAAAAAATTAGTTTTACTAAGTGTTAACAATGAGATTATGTGGTTTGTACAATCAATTAACACTGCTTATGTCATTTTTTACAAGATGAACAAAATTTGTCACCAATAAAGTCATTCGGTTTAACCATGAATATTTCTAAAATTATTAATTTGCAGATAATTATTCATGAAAAAATCTGATTTGACATTGATGTTGAGATAGTTTATAGTGTGTACCACAGAAGAAATATAAAATAACATTACCACAGATCTCATAAATGTAATCATTTTATTGGACTTCTCTAAACCCTCCTACATATTCAATAAAACATTGCACAGGGAAATTAGAAAAGGGGAAATTACATAAATACTCACCAAGACGGACTTTTTGACATCATTTTGTATGTATTTGCTTTTTTAAGTGCAATAAGCAACGGAAAACAAGTCAATTTGGTTCTCGCAAGCTGTTTGAGATTCGGCTTTATGTGTATATCACTTATATATATCAGTGGTGCGCACGCTTTTGGTGTGAAACCTGCGGGAATGCTAGAGTTTGGCTATTAAGCATCTGGTAAAAACATAATATGTTGAATATTAATGTATGAATTTCTTCAGGTCTTTCCATGAGAAATGCTCAGGAGGAGGAGCCTCCGGACCCACAGCTCGTGCGATTGGACAACATGCTTCTGGCCGAAGGTGTGGCCGGTCCAGAAAAAGGGGGCGGAGCCGCCGCCGCGGTTTCCGCGGCGACCAGCTCTGGCGGGATGTCACCTGACAGCTCATTGGAGCACTCCGACTATAAAAGCAAGTTGAGCCAAATTCGGAACATTTACCACACAGAGCTGGAAAAATACGAGCAGGTACATATCGCTGCCGTTGTGCTGGGTAGCCACGCCCTCAGGGAAATCTCATTGGTCCACAATCCTGCTTCGCAAAGCTGTAAATGCCTTGGTTCCGGAAGTATTTTTCCATTCATGTTTTTCCCCATAGGGATTTTAAACAAGTCTTTGGTTAAAGAGTTGTAATCCATAAGCCAAACTGACCAACTATGAGGTGATTCACATCCTTACAAAACAAAAAGTATTTAAAAATAAGAGAAAAAGATAAAGACTGTGAACTTAACGGCTTTAATGCGGGAAAGAACTACAATCCAATGAAGCATTGCGAGTGATGTAATTGATTTAAAAATGGAGAAATATGAAACCTGTTGATTTTTTTTTTAAATATCCAAGTAGTTTGAGAGATATTTGCAGTGCTTCATGGAAGTGGGCGGGCTATTTGATTGTTTTCGACTCTCTGATTGGTGGAGATCTCACTGCGGAATCTTGGGAAATGTAGTTTTTCATCAATTTATTAATGCGGGTTGATGGCTTCAACAAAAGCGTATCGACTAACAACTAGCTCACAGTCTGTCTTTAATGGTTTATTGTTCAAAACAAATTTTCCTATGAAGAAAATGAATGGGATTTTTACTTCTGGAACCCTGACTGTTGCATTCTATTGAGCTTGAGCTTAAAATTCAACATGATTTGCTGTGTTGTGTCAGTTTGCATAGCGTTTTCCTTTCAGTGAGGACAGAAAATGGACGTCTGATGCACTTCGACACAGAAAGGCTGGTTTCTTATGTCATTGCTGTCTACAGGCCTGCAGTGAGTTCACGACCCATGTGATGAACCTGCTGAGGGAGCAGTCTCGCACGCGGCCCGTGTCTCCACGCGAGATCGAGCGCATGGTGAACATCATCCACCGCAAGTTCAGCTCCATCCAGACGCAGCTCAAGCAGAGCACCTGCGAGGCCGTCATGATACTGCGCTCGCGCTTTCTGGACGCCAGGTGCGTTCGGCAGTGCGGTATTTGCATTTGCGGTATTGCTGTAGTGTAGGGCTGCACAGTTTGAGGGGGAAAATGAAAAACAAAAATTGCACTTGCAATCTTTAAAAAAAATCTGTTTGCTGTGCTAGTTTGTAGGGCTGCACAGTTTGGCAAAAATGTTGGAATAATATATCAATATAGCTATATAATAATTATTATTAATATTATTACTAAATGTAGATATAAAAATTACATAGAAACACATATTTTGCTAAAATAAAAAAGATAATTTAAGAAAAATAATTTTATTTTACCTTACAACAAAAAATTACAGTGCTAATATTTATTAATAAAATACAAATATTTTTATAAAAAATATTTAAAAACTAATATTATTTTAAATATTTATTTATTTTCAATAGAAATTGCGATTGTGATTTAAAAAAAAAGGTTGCTGTGTTTGTATAGCTGCAGAGTTTGCCCAACATTTTGGAATTATGTATCAATATAGCTTTATAATAATAATAATAATAATAATAATTAATTGTATATAACAAATGCTCAATAAAAACAAAATAAGAAATATTGCTAAAATAAAGGATTATTTAAGAATATTTTATTTTACCTTACAACTTAATAAAAATATCACATTTTTTTACTATAAAATATTTAAAAACGAATATTTATTATTTTGTAAAACATTTTTAAATAAATTGCGGGGGGAAAAATGTAATCACAAAATTAATATAGATATTTAATAATAATTATAATAGCTAAATGTAAATATAAAAATAAAATAAGAAATATTACTAAAATAAAAAATGGGTTATTTAAAAAAAATAATATAACAACTGTAAAATTTCTTAATTTCTTCATTTTCAGACATGAAACCATTAAACTTTCATTTTGACAGAAACAGCAGACCATATTTTGTTAATATGCTTTAATTTCTGCATTAGCGCACCAATGAATCAGCAGCACAAAGTGCATTTTGTTTTCTGCATTTAGACGAGACAAATATGTGACTATGAAATTCTTGCTTTGTCAGACGCAAGCGGCGTAATTTTAGTAAACAGGCCACGGAGGTGCTGAACGAGTACTTCTATTCGCATCTCTCGAACCCTTACCCGAGCGAGGAAGCCAAAGAGGAGCTGGCCAAGAACTGCAGCATCACTGTGTCTCAGGTAAGATCTGCTGTTTAACAGGCGGCTGCTTCGAGAAGCGCTTGGCTCTCGCTCGTCAGAAGGGATCGGTTTCATTTTAGCTCTGAAATTGTGACAGGTGTCCAACTGGTTTGGCAACAAGAGGATTCGCTATAAGAAGAACATTGGGAAGTTCCAGGAAGAGGCCAATCTGTACGCCATGAAGACGGCTTTAGGAGCGACACAGAGCGAGGACTCACCACACACCCCAAACTCCACTGGTTAGTTGGAAAATATATGCACTGCATATTAATAAACACTAACATTCACCTATACATGTGTGTATATACAGTATATGTACAGGTGAAACTCGTGCAAAAGTTATAATTTTGATGATTATGGCTTACAGCTTATGAAAAACCCAAATTCAAAATCTCAGACAATTTGAATATTACATAAAATCAATAATAAAAAAGAATTTTCAATACAGAAATGTCGGCCCTCTGAAAAGTATAATCATGCATATGTAAATAGTTATATATACTAAATATATTAGTTACACCTTTTAATTTGAATTAGTGAAATACATGAACTTTTTGAACACGATATTCTAATTTTTTCGAGTTTCACCTGTGTGTATATATATATATATATATATATATATGAGTAATTCTAGAATTGTGGGTACATTTCGAGTCTCCTAGATAAACCTTCTTTTATTTAAAAAAATGAAATAATAACTTTTTTGAATCAGTTTTGAATAATAACACAAATTATATTACACTATCACTAAAAATAGTGCTTTATGTATATTTAGGAAAGTTTTTTAAAGGGAAATATTAACTAAATGACTCCCACTCCACTACTATTGACTGTCTCTGCCTCCTGATTCATACATTCAACTTGAATTATCATGAAACAATTAAATCTAATTTTCAAATATTTTTTGTGTTTACTCTATTATTAAGTTATATAAACAATTGCATAGAATATATATTTTCTGTATTATTTGTAATTTAAATAATAAAAAAATAGATTTTGTGTCTGCCCATACGTTCTGGTTAACTGTTATAAAAAAAAAAAACTCCAAAGCATTTGTAGAAAAAGCATGTGACTTGCACCAAGTGATGTCACTTCCTCTGGCGGGAAACTCTGGAAAGCAGTGATGTCAGTCATTATTCTTCTCTCATTAATTTGTACAAAATGTTTAGGATACACCAATAGTAGATTAATTATTTGTCAAATCTATTATTGTGATATTGCAGTGAATCTCTCATTCACTTTTTAAAAAACGATAATATGGCGGAAACCCATTAAATTCTGTTTTTAGACATGCCATGTGGTATCTGGTTTGAGGTTAGCATTTTGAGCTAAAGCACAAAATGGTTGAAAATGTCACGCGAAACTCTGTTATCCTCAACCCAATTTGTCTATAACAGAGTTGACAGATTTTTCTGATAGTACATTGATGTTCAGTATTAATAATTTAAATCAGCAAATAATGAAAATGTTGAATTTAAAGTGCATATATATCTCCACTGGTGGTTAGTTGAAGTCGGGGGGGTTTTCACACTAGTTTCTAGGGATTTAAAATTTGCCTGGACAATATATGCAATACATATTAATAAACAGTAACATTTACCTATATACAGGTGAAACTCGAAAGATTATAATATCGTCCAAAAGTTATAATTTTGATGATTATGGCTTACAGCTTATGAAAAACCCAAATTCAAAATCTCAGAAAATTTTAATATTACATAAAATCAATTGAAAAAAGAATTTTAAATACAGAAATGTCGGCCATCTGAAAAGTTTAATCGTGAATATGTATATAGTTATATATACTAAATATATTAGTTTCACCTTTTAATTTGAATTACTGAAATACACAAACTTTTGCACTATCTTCTAATTTCTCGCGTTTCACCTGTATATGTATATACAGTACCAGTCAAAAGTTTTGAAACATTACTATTTTTAATGTTTTTGAAAGAAAAAACTCATCTTATGCTTATCAAGCCTGCATTTATTTAATCAAAAATACAGAAAAAACAGTAATATTGTGAAATATTATTACAATTTAAAATACCTTTTGTCAATGTTATTATATAGTAAACTCTATTATTTATCCTGTGATCAAAGCTGAATTTTCAGCATCATTACTCCAGTCTTCAGTGTCACATGATCCTTCAGAAATCGATTTCTATAATATGATGATTTGATACTCGGCAACAGTTGTGCTATATATATATATATATATATATATATATATATATATATATATATATATATATATATATATATATATATATATATATATATATATATATATTGTGCTATATATATGTATGTGTGTGTGTGTGTGTGTGTGTGTTAGGGCTGGGAGAAAATATCGATTCACCTAACTACCGCAATTTCTTTTGTTTACAATTTTAAAATAGATTTCTTTTGTCCTAGAAATAGCTTTATTTTTGTCCTTGCTTACAAACGAGGTTGACTCGTTTGTAATTGACGAGTTAGCCACTTTTGAAATGTGTCGTTATCTATGAGTGTTGAGTGACGTAACAACCCTTTCAAGCGACGAGAGACTGAACGCACTGAAAAGCCCTCTGCTCATATGCAGAGAGAGAGATAAGACAGTAGAGATGCACGATTAATCTTTTAAAGATTGTGGTCTCGATTAAAAAACACCCACGCGATCTTCTTCCATTTCATCTGTCTATTAAACCTTTGATAAAAACATATCTCAACAGTAAAATCTGTGTTGGCACTGACCCAGAGAGTTGCCATGAAACGGCTTCACAAACAGTCTTTTCAACTTCATAGTATCATTATTTCTGTGATACAATAGTTCAATTTATCTTAGAAATACTGGCTTAAAAGTAAAAAGCCCAAATATACACACTGATGTCTACAGTAGCGTTCAAAAAAGAGAAAATACGTTTTTGATAGAAACTTGGTGCTTAAAATAACGCATTTATCAATTACATAATGTAATCAAAGACAAGTGACACTTAAAAATGTTTTATTTGTTACCGAATCATTTGTTCAAGAGAATGTAGTACTTTATGATGCTTCTGAAATAAAACTCAGAAAGATTTAATGAATTGTTTTTGTAAATATGCCTCCTCTTATTTCAATCCTTGTATTATTTGTTTATTAGGTGTGACATATTAAGATCTGTCGAGGGATACCTGATGTAAAAAAGCCTTTTGGCTAATTCTGGCACATTATACATTTATTTATCTATTATTAGTGTGCATTGTCCCTGTTTAATAAACCTGAAATAAATAAATAAATTATACATTATGTACAGTCTGTATAAGTGTATGATTTAACTTTTCCCCATAGTCTAGTGTACAGCTGTCACTTTTGTGAAAAATCCAGTTCGATTTTTGAGATGTTAGTGTTCATTGAATCGATTGTAAAATTGTTTTTCTATGTCTAAAGACGTTTAAATTTTCAACTCCAAATATGGGCCAATCCACGGACAACTAACAGGCATTAGGACGAATGTAAAGACGGCGTTTGAGACGCACAAGTCAGAAATATTTATGATTTATTGGCGTGAAGTTTCGTGCACAATGACAAACAGGTGTGCAACATTATCGAAAAACAATAAGCAGAGCCATAACAGCAATGAAAAACATCACTGCATGGCTGTGTTTATGATTAGAAATGTCAAACAAATTTTGCCTATGTAGGCGATTGTAGCCCATGAAAAGAGGTTGAAAATAAAACTTAAAATCAACTGAAGGACTAGCCTACATTGAATGATGGATAAACACGCAGGGCCGCTACGTCGCAGTCTACAACAGGCCTGCATTTATGATTTAGGCTATTCAAAAATCTCCAAAATTATTTTACGTAATGATTAAATCCATTATAGACAAATGTTCAAAAATGAGACTTTAAATGGACTTACTTGAGTTTTGACTTTTTTTTTTTTTATTGAACGTAACCGACACTTAGGCTAGGCAGGCGTATAATGAAACATGCAAATAACGCCAGGCCAATTACAATTTATTGGACAGGAACATTTTCAGGGTCCAGAGCGGAGCGTTTTTTATTCACTATATGTCCAGCTGTTGAGAAGACGATCTCCGACCGCACTGATGTCCCAGAGACACTCAGGCAGTGTTGGGGGTAACTTATTACAAGTAACTTGAGTTACGTAATCAGATTACTTTTTCAAGTAACTAGTAAAGTAACGCATTACTTTTTCAATTTACAACAAAATATCTGAGTTACTTTTTCAAATAAGTAACGCTAGTTACTTTTTCACATTTATTGACTGACAGCTCTCCTGTCCCCATGTTGAGAGAAATAAAGTGAGGTGTTGTGTGCATTTGCATTGAACATGCATTTACTCATCTCACTTGCACAAAACATTCAGTATTCCTCAAAATGAATAAAAACAGTCAAATGCAATCTCAGAATTTTGTGCAAAAGTTTTATAATTAACTATGTTAAATTACACAAATATACTTTATGTATTTAATCTCACTTTATTAACCAATGTCTTTGCTGCTGACCTACAATGATCTAATTCAACCATACTAATAAGCAAAAATGACTTTAGATTAGGTTTAGAAATAAGTGTGTTGAACTTTCTTCTCCTGTATCATATTGTTATTTAATCAAGAACAGCAGCAGCTGAAAGTTTTGTTTGAGTGGCGCCATCTACTGTACAGTAGTAAATATGCATTTCCTTCAGCCTTAGGCTTATTCATTCAACTTTAATGTGAAAGGGCCTTAACAATTGGAAAAAATTGATTGTTTTAGCTGTTATTAAAAAACAAACAAACAAGCCCATGCAGGTGAGAAAAAGTAACGCAAAAGTAATGTAACGCATTACTTTACATAAAAAGTAACTAAGTAACGCACTTAGTTACTTTTTTGGGGAGTAACGCAATATTGTAATGCATTACTTTTAAAAGTAACTTTCCCCAACACTGCACTCAGGTACTTCAATAGTGGCTCCTTTTCATAAGTCATCATCTCCTGTGATTGGTCACTTTCGACGTCATTCGCTCTTTCGTAGCCCTTGTGTAGCAGCAGCTGATTGAAACCGATTGAAGCTATAGGCGCGTAAAATTGGTTGGAATTTTCTTTTTAGCTTTCGCAACGCCTACTGTACTGTCAGAATTCTTTATTTTCTTTTTCTGCTTTGTGAATTTTGTTACATCTATCTTTTTTTATTTGTTTAATTCGTTTAAAATTAATAGTGTACATATTTGGTTAAAATCAATTCCCTATTTTCGTTTTCGAAACTTTCGTGTTGGTTGGTCCGATCGATTGTGCAATAGATTTTCGAGCGTAAAGTGACAGCTCTAGTCTAGTGTTAAAAAAAATCTAAATACTCGTAGAACCGCAATTCTTAAAATCATAAATACATATCGAATCGACAACCAAGTATCGTGATAGAATCAAATTGGGTAGATGTGTGTATCGTCCCAGTATTTTATTTCAACCACCATCTGTTGCGGTGCATGCAGTAACCGCTGTCTACTATTCGCATCAACAATGGAGTTTAAAAAATACGGCGGAGGGGCCGACGACGTTCAGGCTTCATTACGCTTAAATTCAGAGGATGAAATCTGGCGGGAACTGTATAGTAGTGCGCACACTTCTTCACAGTACTTTAGACTAGGGGTGTGCACGAATATGCAAATTTGCTAATATTCGATCTTTAATTATTATTCGATAAACAAAACACTATTCGAATTTTACTATATTGCTTTGCTGGCCATAAATTTAGTGAATCACAGTTATAATTAAATGCACTAGGTGGCGCTGTTGGGCCTATTTAACAAGTGGGTTGTATTCGATCTCAATGTTGTCGTCAGCCTCGCGAAGCTTGGAATTACTTGGGTTAAAATGATCCTATAAATAATGATATTAAAAAATGGAATTACTTTTAATTAAACGAATTAATGAAACTGAGTTATCATAGTATCACCACCACTATGATAAATCACATGAAATCCAAACACCATCCGAATGAGGAAAGACTGTCAGTGACCAGAGATAACTTATCAGATAGCAAAATGCTTCCTTTTCACAAGAGAAAATACAAAGCGCAGCACTTTTCTCACTCGAGCATATGGATATTAATGTTTTTCTTAACATGAACGTGAAACAATATATACACGATAACCATATGCTGACTCGAGTGTACGTTCTGTACGATAACTGTCGTAATCTGCTTTATTAGCATTTTTTTTCGTTCTCGCTGCTTGAGCTTAAATACTTTTGTTTTATATATTTTGTTTAGGCTGAACATATTGTTTAATGTTTTCAACTAAAAGAAAAGCTTAAGATGTATCCTAAGCGTGTTGTGTATATTGCCTAACCATAAGCTTGTTCAGAAATGGTGACAAAAACGTAAAAAAAACCCGTAAGGCCGTGTGTCACCCAAAGCGTTTTTAGCCAGCTGAAAACGCTAGACGCTCTGCTGAAAACGCCTAGCTGTGGGCGCTTGAGAGCGTTTTGGCAGCTCAGCGTTTTTTCAGTTGAGACGATTCGTTGCTATGATACAGAATATCCACAGCACAGTTTACTTGTAACCGATTTCGCAGATAATTTGTTTCGTACTAAAAATTTATTTTTCATCCATTTTGTTCGGTTAGCTCTGCTGTTTGACGTCGTTGTACAGAAAGAATGTTGTGACAGTTGGTCAGTGTGATATTAGCCCCGCCCCTCCTCCACTGTGATTGGACGCCTGTGTAAAAAGCGACAGTGATGAGGGCTGCGTTTTACCCAAAGTTGAACATTCTTCAACTCTCGGCGACATTAAAAACCGTAGAGCACATAGCGCTTCAGCGTGAAAAAAACGCTCAGCGCCTCGTTATACGCTCATGGCGTTCTAAAAACGCGGCGCTCCCATTGAAAACAATTGAAAAAACACGCCAACCGCTTTGGTGGACACACGGCCTAACTTAAAAAATAACGTCCTTCTCGTTGAACGTTATTTAAATATTCGAATATTCAATTTTTTTGAGGCAGAATTTTCTAATTCAATATTTTAGAAAAATGGCCATCTCTACTTTAGAGTGGAAATACAGACAGCAACAGGCCTGAGGGAAAAAGTTTCATGGGCAAATTGTTCTGGGTAATTTCAGTGACTTATGACTGAGTGTCTCGCTTTTTTTTTTTTCCAGGCTCAGGGTCGTTCTCGCTGTCAGGGTCAGCTGACTGCTTCCTAGGAGTTCCTCCAATGAACGGAGAGCAGCCTCCATATCACATGGGCGCTCAGGTAGGACTCTCTCAAACTCTCATTTCTGCGCTTCTGCTGCATGGCATCATGCATGTTTGTTTCTGTAACATCAGAGGGATTTAGGCGTGAAATGCTACACATACTTTTGGTCGGGTACGTGTGTGTCCTGAACAAATACAGTGTTGTTTTAACCACTGCGTGTGTGGATCTCGAACACGCGTCAGTGAGAATTCACCACAGTATTAAAGTCCCCCTATAGTCAAACATTTTATCCCTTAAACTCATCTTTGACCACCAAAATTACATATTTAATTGTTTTTTCCTTGAAAAAAAATTCTTCATGCCTTAAAATGGCTTGAACGTAACTCGAAACCCTTTCCTCATTTAATATACGTGGTTCTATGAATATGCAAATGAGCCCCGCCTCCACTCACTTACTCACTCACTCAGAGATCCACTCGTTGACGATCACACGTTGATCTGATTGGTTACAAGGTAGTTTGTGACGTCAGAAACACCAGCGATTTCAAACCGTGTTTTTGAGACTGTCTTTGGTTCACTGCAGTTTTAAGCAGAAAATACTCAGCAATGCTGTCAACTTATGAATTTACACACGGTTAGTCTTAAAGCATATTAAAAACACCACATAGATGTATAAACAACATTAAAAGCTTGATTTTCACCACAGGGGGACTTTAATAACATCGCTGAGAGAAGCAGACGTTGTGCCATAGTGTTATAGAAGGTTTTTCACTCCACAAATCACCAACAATCCCCATGGATTTAATGTAGTAAACCTAACTGTAACCATGGTATTGTGGCAGAAATAGTCGAATGTTTGGTTTTGTCTGGTCAAAATAATATCATATGTAGGCTACGCACATACAACGAGCATATTTAGCTCGACACACAGCATTGTTCTGGATGTTCGACAAGTTCTGTCCTGAAATATACATAATAAAAGCCGACCAATCAGGTTGTGAACGTGTTCCTGTGCCTTTGGGTTCGGTGTTAAAATGCCAATGTGAACGCTAAGCAGACCAGGACTAAATGTGTTTAGTTTTTTTGGGTCAAAATTATCGATTTTTATTTTTTATGCCAAAAATCATTAGGATATTAAGTAAAGATCATGTTCCATGAAGATCATCTGTAAATTTCCCTCTGTAAATATATAAAACATTTATTTTTGTGAGTGAATGCAGCAAAATCGCTAACATAAACAACTTTAAATGCGATTTTCTCAATGTTTCAAATTTTTTTTTTTGCACACTCAGATTCCAGATTTTCAATAGTTTTATCTCGGCCAAATATTGTCGTATCCTAACAAAACCACACATCAATGGAAAGCTTATTTATTCAGCTTATTCGTGATGTATAAATCACTGGTTTTGTGGTCCAGGGTCACAAATGTTTTTTTTTTTTTTCGTTAACAGTTTACTAAAAGGTTCATTAGTTAAAGGTACAATATGTAGGATTTTTGCAGTAAAATATCCAAAAACCTCTAGACCAATGTTATATATTTTGTTTAGTTGATTACTTACAATATCCCAAATGTTTCAAACTATTTGTAAATCGTGAGAAAATTGCGATTTTAACCCAGGAAACGGGGCGTGTGAGCCGGGGTGAGGAGTCGCCAGTCAATGACGTCATATCCGCGTTAGCCTCGGTTTCCGCCAGGTTTGACCTTGTACTGCAATAGTAACCATGGCGACAGACGTTGACAACTGGGTTATGCGCGTTATCCCTAGCAGGACGCTCACGCTGTTGTTGTTTTGTTCAAACATTATGGACCACGGCAAGCAGACTTTGAGACAAAAAAAGGACTAAAACGAAGATCAACATCTTTCGAGATGCCGAGAGCTCCACGTCCGCGACTAACTTCGACTTGACAGAGACGCGAGTGTTGCATGTTCTTTATTAGACAGGTGAGCAAATGTACACAAAACGGATCGATGTTATTTAGTTCAACATGATGAAATGTTAGAATATGACCTGTATGTTATTCTAATGTTAATCTAGCTTAACGTACTTAGTCTCATACAGCCAACACACAACCTAACTAACAACATTCAACACACTAATGGCGTTTAGTGTGATAGTGTAACTGTTAGAGCAAGTGAAACAGCGCTGCGTTACCTCAAGTTTAATTCGTCTAATAAACTGACCTGTGTGAGTATTAATCCAGCACTTGCGTGTAGTTCGGTAAAATGAAATGTCCTTATTCCTTTATATCCGCGGGACTCGCGTTGCGTGTGGCGCTGGAATACGTCTAGCAATCGCGCCCTGCTTCACACCACAGTCATGTTAAAAACATCAATGTATTCACTCACCTATAAAAGATCCATCAGCTTGACGACAAGATCCATAATTCAGCTTAATGTGGAATATACGTCATCAATATACGCCTTTGTTAATGTAAGAGGTTAGCGACCCCTGGTGGCGAAAAATCCTACATATTGTACCTTTAACTACCTTAGTTAACATGAACTAAGAATGAACAATACTTCTACAGCATTTATTAATCTTAGTTAATATTAATTTCAACATTTACTAATGCATTATTAAAATCAAAAGTTGTATTTGTTAACATTAGTTAATGTACTATGACCTAACATGAACAAACAATGAACGGATAGTTTTTACTAACTAACATTAACAAATATTACTTAATACTGTAACAAATGTATTGCTCATTGTTATTTCATGTTAGTTAATACATTTACTAATGATAACTAATTAACCTTATTGTAAAGTGATACCGTTTTTTCCTCTGCTATACTGAAAACACACCGAAACGCAACTTCAAAACTGGGGCACGTACCGATCGGTGATCTTTGTGTAGCGTTACACCCCTAGAGGAAGTGATGTGATTTTTTGTGTTTGCTTTGCCTAAATGTCCTTTTCCTCTCTCTCTCTGGTAGGACGCTCAATCCCGCTTCTCAGAGAGACTCTATAGTACCAGAGAGAGCCGGGTGAGGAGCTCATTTCACGCTCGCACGTGTCTGTGATCTCTCGAGTGACTTACACGTGCGTCACAGCCATCACTGTGATCCGCACCCGCTCACGAGCACTTCGTTCATTATAATCCAGGCCTATTTACATCAAGAGCATGTGTGAAGCGCCACACCATTATTTTTTATGAGAAACATTCACACAAATTAACAAAGGTGAATTGCACCAATTTGGTCTTGAATACAAAATACAACCTCTTTGTGAGAAAGTATTCAGAGAAATGATATATAAATGTTAATTAAATGGTAATAGAGTGATCTGATCATGTAGATTTCACTCGCTTTAAATAAGTGTGAAATAGTAATATGTCTTGGTATACTGATAAAATACCAGGGTTATTATTGTTAACTAAAAGTATTAAAAACATTTATGCTTATTGAAATAAAGCTAAAATAAAATATATATATTAGTTAAAACACTTAAACTAAACAAAAATTAGGAATGTTGCTTTGGGAATAAACTGAATTAAGTTTAAGTCGGAGCACTTCAATTATTAACTGGGAATAAATAAAACTAAAACTGAAATAAAAAGAAATTAAACCTAAATAGAAATATTTTTTTTAAACTAATAAAATGGCAAAAACACACTGAATTGGCTAAAAATGAAGCTAAAATTAACATGAAAAATAAAAAATATTTAAAAAAAAAAAAGCTAAAATAAAACTGAAGAGTAGTGGTTTATTATAAGTAATAAAGTGCTGTATAAATGTGTAAATATAATTTTTTAGTATCATTATTTAATGTAAATTATCTGATAAAACATTTTACTTTTAAATAAATGTGTATAATAGGAGTATATCTATAATTATATATTATTAATAAGTAGAGTTGTGTCTATGTTTAAAGTAAATTATTTTTGTACTATATTATCTGATTTTACATATTTCACTCATTTAATAATGGTCTAGTGTTTGTAATGAAAATAATAAATGTACTTATAGTAAATATCAGCAAGAAATCTGGCGAATACTTGACTGCCCGTAATACTTAATTTTGTTCTTTATTAATGTTGTGCAATATATCTTTTATTTATCAAAAGAAAAGCCATTGCATTTACATTATGAGTATTGCAGTGAAGTCAATAAATTTATGTCCATATAAAACCGATTCCAGTGTGTTCAGGCAAACGCTTCTGTGTACAAACCATGACAAAATCGGCAAAGAACACCAAAATATGAATATATCAACACAATAGATATTCACATAACTGGTGCGCATGCGTGGTCAAAAATGTAGAGGGAAGCGCTTTTGAGGACCAACATTTTTGGGGAGAGGGACACATTTACTGGACTAGGATTTATCTCCATCTCTGGTAATAGCAACCATGATTATGGCAGCACGATATAGCGTTTAGCATCGATATCGCGATGTGCGTATCTGCAAAATAGTCACATCGCAGGATGTGTGATTGTCATGAGCGTATAAGGATCTTAGTTGATCGGTTTTGGTTTCGTAACGCATATTAATTGCAAAGTTTACCCATCATGGAGTGAAAATTTATCATTTGCATGTTTTTTTAAAGAATTAGTTCACTTTTTAAAAATCTTTTGCTGATAATTTGCTCACCCCCATGTGATCCAAGATGTCCATGTCTTTCTTTCTTCAGTCGAAAAGAAATTAAGGTTTTTGATGAAAACATTCTAGGATTTTTCTCCATATAATGGACTTCACTGGGTACCAAACGGTCCAAGGTCCAAATGACAGTTTCAGTGAAGCTTCAAATGGTTTTAAACAACACCAGACGATGAATAAGGGTCTTATCTTGCGAAACGATCTGTCTTTTCAAAAAAAAAAAAAAGTTTAAGTTTTATAAGCACAAATGCTCTCCTTGCTCTGTTCTGTGATGCACGTTCGTGACTCTCCTGTTCGAACTCGTTCATCAAAATGAACAAATCCTTTATCAAGTCATTTCGTTCGTTGAATGCGCTGAATGAACGAAATGACTCGAAAAAAGACTCGTTAGAAATTAACAAATCTTTTTTCAAGTCATTTCGTTTGTTGAATGAAAATGACTCGAAAAAAGATTCGTTCATTTTGATGAACGAGTTCGAACAGGAGAGTCACGAACGTGCATCACAGAACAGAGCAAGGAGAGATCATTTTCATTCAACGAACGAAATGACTTGAAAAAAGATTTGAAAAAAGATTAATTTCTAACGAGTCTTTTTTCGAGTCATTTCGTTCATTCAGCGCATTCAACGAACGAAATGACTTGATAAAGGATTTGTTCATTTTGATGAACGAGTTCGAACAGGAGAGTCACGAACGTGCATCACAGAACAGAGCAAGGCGAGTATTTGTGGTTATAAAACTTAAAGTTTTTTATTTATTTTTGAAATGACCGATCGTTTCGCTAGATAAGACCCTTATTCATCATCTGGTGTCGTTTAAAGCCATTTGAAGCTGCACTGAAACTGTCATTTGGACCTTGGACCGTTTGGTACCCAGTGAAGTCCATTATATGGAGAAAAATCCTAGAATGTTTATCAAAACCTTAATTTCTTTTCGACTGAAGAAAGAAAGACATGGACATCTTGGATCACATGGGGGTGAGTCAATTATCAGCAAAACATTTTTAAAAAGTGAACTGTTCCTTTAAGTCCAAGACTTGAACTCGCGCGCTGTTTTATGCGTTATGCGTAAGATCTCTTGCCTTAAAATGAGAGCAGCCTTATATACACACAGCAATATTAATCAAACAACAGAAGAGAAAATCACTTTTATAGCTTTAACACAGATCAATTGTATTAATTATATTTAATTTATTCAGTGTAGGCTATAGTCTTATTTTACATTTGATCATTCAATTACTGAATAGCTACAATATTGCTGAATACAGACTTAACATAAAGCACTACTTATTTAATTTGTGATGAGGACAGCTTGTAGGATAAGTGTGTCGCATAAAGTGTGAGTACCAAGCAGATCTCCAGGTGCAAAAAGTGATGTGCACCCCTGATTATATGCTTCATGTCGATCTAAAATATTACTGAAGCTGGATCATTGGAAATAACGACGCCCGGTTGTTTCTCAAGCACTCCGCCGTTCCCGCTCGCTGTGAATAGGCCTGTAATTGTGTGGTGTGTGTGCTGTGTTGAGAGATGAGGATGATGTTGTTTGGTGTTTCTCCAGACTAACGGGAACTGGCAGGAGCCGAACACGCCGCCGTCCGCAGCTTCTCCCGGGAGCGATCACTCCGACAACTCCGACTGATCGACCGGCACGCTCACACAACTGCAGTTTAGGCTTTTACTTTTACTTTTATTCACATTGAGCCTCATTCATGAAACACAAGCAGAGCTTTTCAGTGTAGATCATTCATAAAACTATTCTTATGGAAATTGTCGTGTTCCATTCAATGCAATAATTTACAGAAGAATGAGCCTCGTTCGTAAAACATGAGCAGAGTGAATTTCTATGTCCTAAATTTGGTCTAAACGCTCTCAAAACCACACACACACACACACACACACACACACACATATATATATATATGTACACACACACAAACACACAGTAGTGGCCAAAATGATGTCCGGACTAGAAAAATCGACATCTTCACCCTTTATTTAAATATTATAAAAATTGTGTTAAAGATTTGTCAGCATATTGTGTAGTTGTGCTTGGAGTCGGTTGGTTTATTTGTGATGATAACGCAATGTAAAAATTGTGCCGACAATTTTTGTCCAGGCTGTCATACAAAGAAATTATGAACAAGTGCAAAAACAACAAAATATTAATAACTGATTATGTTGTAGTCAATGTGTGCTTTTTTTTTTTCAATGCATTTTTTTTTTTTTTGCATAGTGAAATAAAACCTGTGCCTTTTTTGCCAAATAATTTTCTCAGATAAAAACATTAACCAAGTTTAAGTCTTCGTTCTTCCCTCATATTTAAAATATTTACAAAATTTAAAATATTTTCCTCGTATTTTGATCTTTAAGCAACTTGTATAGTCATTAAAAACAAATATCTACTTCGGACATCACTTTTGCACTCCACTGTGTGTATATTTTTATATATATATATAAATATATAAAATCAGCTTTTGTTTCATGAATAAGGCCGTTTCTCCGTTTGGATGAATGAGTGTTTGTAAGAGACACAAGAGCTGGATAAGATCGTGGCTTTTAGTTGCTTTTATTTTTACATTTCCACTACATCACAACTTCCACTATTTGTTACTGCAATGTTTGGGTGTTGAAAGGGAAACTTTTTATCCTGCATTAAGACTGCTTTCATTATAGCTATATTATTATTATTATTATTATTATCACTGCTCTATATTGTTTATTCAAAGCTCAGATAGAATTTGCTTGGGTGAAGGGGGCAATAGAGAAAAATCCAAAGATTGTTGTTTTTGTGTGTGTGTGTGTGTGTGTGTTTCTCTTTTTTACTGGGTTTGTGTATGTATCAATTATATGAATGAGGTGCGTTTGCGGTCTTTATTTACCGTTTGAATGAGTATATCAACAGTGCTGTCTTTCTCTGTACAGTGAAACACCTGTATTCTCTACCTCTTTTACAATAAAGACTGTCTGTGTACACATTCATCACTGACACCTTTATTATTTATGTTTCTAAGTATTTGCAATTTTGCTTAGTGATACGTGAACATTTCAAACCCTGTTTATCTAAATATATTTATACACACACACACACACTACCATTCAAAAGTCTCTGCTGCTCACCAAAGCTGCATTTATTTGATCAAAAATACGGTTAAAATTGTGAAATATTACAATTTAAAACAGCTGTTTTTATGTGAATATATAGTAAAGTATAATTTATTCCTGTGATCAAAGCTGAATTTTCAGCATCATTACTCCAGTCTTCAGTGTCACATGATCCTTCAGAAATCACTATAATATGATGATTTGATGCTGAAGAAACATTTATGATTATTATCAGTTGAAAAAAATGTCACTTGATCAATTTAATGCATCCTTGTTGAATAAATGTATATATAATAAATATAAAACAGTATATCTGCAATAAGACTGATTTAGACAAAGATCATGCCATTGAAAAATGTTTACTTAGTTAACATATTATGGCACTTGCAATCTATTTTACTTCAGAAATCGAATACATTTTACAGTGAAATGTTGTTTGGTAACGTTTGATTGGACGATTTCAGTGGTGTTGGATTTTATGAAAGTAGCGTCTCACAAAAACATGAAAGAAAATTGAATTACCAACAACACCACTGCCTTAATCTCATGTGAGTGTACATCATTTTAAATATATTTACCATTCCTTTTTTTTTAGGTGTAACAACATTAGTTGGTGATCTTTTTTAAAACATCCAAAAATCTGAACCGATGAAATAAAATAAGAAAATATACTGTATATAATAGGGTAAATTGCATAAAATCTGTGAACATTTTAACGCTGAATCAAAAGAAATAAGAAAGTGTATTACTAAGATTTCATTAGGAAACATAAAATTAAAATTGATTATATTATTTTCATGACACTTAAAGGTGCAGTGTGTGATTTTAGCGGCATCTAGTGGTGAGGTTACGAATTGCAACCAACAAAAGTTACGGTGGCCGACAGGAAGTGATAACATCGTCTGAGACAGCAGAGAGTAGCAGTTCAGCAATGAGGTTTCTTTACAAGGGTAAATTAAGAAATTATGTTTATTTAATTATTCAGTAAAACTATGTTATTGCGAATATTATTGTTACTTGTTCATCATTGTGTCAGTGTTTTATTCGCTGAACTAAGCTTGCTTCCTTGGACGAAGAGCAACATAGTAACGAAACGCGTTTGTCCGTTTAGGGCCACCGTAGAAACATGTCGGCGCATTTCAATGATCGGGAACCCGCGGTGTGTGTGGACAGAAACTGCTCATTCTAAGGTAATACAAATATAACGGTTCATTAAAGCTCCAGTAGGTAACTTTTGTAAACAAATATTTGTTAAAACTGTCATTATGTCCTGACAGTAGAATATGAGACAGATAATCTGTGAAAAAATCAAGCTCCTCTGGCTCCTCCCTGTGGTCCTATTGCCATTTGCAGAAATACACCGCTCCCGTTCAGAAACAACCAATCAGAGCCAGGAGGAATGTCTTAGCAGTGTCAATCACGCTTGTGTACGCGCTGATCACCCCTCTCTTGCACAGCGCGAACCGTCGTTCATGACTCTCCTGTTCAACGAACGAAATGACTCGAAAAAAGATTTGTTCATTTTGATGAACGAGTTCGAACAGGAGAGTCACGAACGTGCATCACAGAACAGAGCAAGGCGAGTATTTGTGGTTATAAAACTTAAAGTTTTTTATTTATTTTTGAAATGACCGATCGTTTCGCTAGATAAGACCCTTATTCATCGTCTGGTATCGTTTAAAGCCCTTTGAAGCTGCACTGAAACTGTCATTTGGTCCTTGAAACGTTTGTGTCCTATTGAAGTCCATTATATGGAGAAAAGGCCTGGAATGTTTTCATCAAAAAACTTAATTTCATTTCGACTGAAGAAAGAAAGACATGGACATCTTGGATGACATGGGGGTGAGTAAATTATCAGCAAAACTTTTTTTAAAAGTGAACTAATCCTTTAACGTTATCTTACTAGCTATTTATAACTTATAGAAAGAGTGAAATGTTATAAAGTTACATGTATTGCAAAATACATAATGATTTGAGGACCAGGTTTGTAGTCAAAGTATGGGCAGGCCATAGTCAATGGGCCCTCAAAAAGGAAGGAGCTGTGGGGGAGGAGCTGTGGAGGGAGGAGCTGTGGGGGAGGAGCTGTGGAGGGAGGAGCTGTGGAGGGAGGAGCTGTGGGGGAGGAGCTGTGGAGGGAGGAGCTGAGGAGGGAGGAGCTGTGGCGGAGGAGCTGAGGAGGGAGGAGCTGTAGGGGAGGAGCTGTGGGGGAGGAGCTGAGGAGCGAGGAGCTGTAGGGGAGGAGCTGAGGAGGGAGGAGCTGTGGGGGAGGAGCTGTGGGGGAGGAGCTGTGGAGGGAGGAGCTGTGGGGGAGGAGCTGTGGAGGGAGGAGCTGTGGAGGGAGGAGCTGTGGGGGAGGAGCTGTGGAGGGAGGAGCTGAGGAGGGAGGAGCTGTGGCGGAGGAGCTGAGGAGGGAGGAGCTGTGGGGGAGGAGCTGAGGAGCGAGGAGCTGTAGGGGAGGAGCTGAGGAGGGAGGAGCTGTGGGGGAGGAGCTGTGGGGGAGGAGCTGTGGAGGGAGGAGCTGAGGAGGGAGGAGCTGTGGGGGAGGAGCTGTGGGGGGAGGAGCTGTGGACGGAGGAGCTGTGGGGGAGGAGCTGTGGAGGGAGGAGCTGTGGGGGAGGAGCTGTGGAGGAGGAGCTGTGGAGGGAGGAGCTGTGGAGGGAGGAGCTGTGGGGGAGGAGCTGTGGAGGGAGGAGCTTTGGGGGAGGAGCTGTGGAGGGAGGAGCTGAGGAGGGAGGAGCTGTGGGGGAGGAGCTGTGGGGGAGGAGGTGTGGAGGGAGGAGCTGTGGAGGGAGGAGCTGTGGGGGAGGAGCTGTGGAGGGAGGAGCTGTGGGGGAGGAGCTGTGGAGGGAGGAGCTGAGGAGGGAGGAGCTGTGGGGGAGGAGCTGTGGAGGGAGGAGCTGTGGGGGAGGATCTGTGGAGAGAGGAGCTGTGGAGGGAGGAGCTGTGGGCCAGGAGCTGGGGAGGGAGGAGCTGTGGAGGGAGGAGCTGTGGGGGAGGAGCTGTGGAGGGAGGAGCTGTGGAGGGAGGAGCTGTGGAGGGAGGAGCTGTGGAGAGAGGAGCTGTGGAGGGAGGAGCTGTGGAGGGAGGAGCTATGGAGGAGGAGCTGTGAGGGAGGAGCTGTGGAGGGAGGAGCTGTGGAGGGAGGGCTGTGGGGGAGGAGCTGTGGAGGGAGGAGCTGTGGAGGGAGGAGCTGTGGGGGAGGAGCTGTGGAGAGAGGAGCTGTGGAGGGAGGAGCTGTGGGGGAGGAGCTGTGGAGGGAGGAGCTGTGGAGGGAGGAGCTGTGGAGGGAGGAGCAATGGAGGAGGAGCTGTGAGGGAGGAGCTGTGGAGGGAGGAGCTGTGGGGGAGGAGCTGTGGAGGGAGGAGCTGTGGGGGAGGAGCTGTGGAGGGAGGAGCTGTGGAGGGAGGAGCTGTGGAGGGAGGAGCAATGGAGGAGGAGCTGTGAGGGAGGAGCTGTGGAGGGAGGAGCTGTGGGGGAGGAGCTGTGGAGGGAGGAGCTGTGGGGGAGGAGCTGTGGAGGGAGGGCTGTAGTGCAGCTGAGAGCAAGGGGGTTGTACCTGTAAGTTGTGCTTGTTCAAATTTTCAGGCTAAGTCAACATTTTCTCAAAACTCCCTACTGCAGCTTTAAGTAAGGTCTTATACACCACTGAAAACTTCTTTTTCATGGTAGTGAGGAAACGCACTCTGTAGCGCTGTGTGTTCGCTGTAGCGCTGTGTGTTCGCTGTAGCGCTGCTGTGTGTTCGCAGTAGCGCTGCTGTGTGTTCGCTGTTGGCTACGCTAGAAAAATGACGTCACAATATGAATATGTCGACCTCCATAGAAGGGGGCGCCCGCGGTTATGGAGATATAAATGTCTCATTCTAAGGTAATAAAAACATAACGGTTCATTATGCAAGATCTTTATACACCACTGAAAACATAGTTATGGATCTTATATTGCATTTCTGTCAATAGATCCACAGAAATATTACACAATGCACCTTTAAGCAATATCTTTTATTACATCAAAGTAAATCCTAAATTACATAAAGTAAAACATACAAACACATAACAGTCATGTGGAAGAAAATGTCAATAAACTCTTAATAAAAAAGATCCTAATAGTTCCTAATAGGCTTTATTTTTTTATGCATATTTCAATTGCTTTTGTTTTTGGGGGTTTTCCTTAGATTTGGCCAATTATTTTACATAAGCAGATTATTTTATAGTCTGTAATATGATCTGACGTATTGTAAACAACAGGTATGTACATTTTGCACATGCTCTCACATGCTGCTTTGGATGAAGATGCTGGACTCATTATTGACCCTCTCGCTGTGGACTTTGGAGATGCAGTTCCTTATATTCTCCCTCTCAGAGTCCACGCTGAGGGCGTTCCCTGTGGATTTGTTCTCTGATTGGCTGGCTGCTTCTCTCGGGTGGGGCACAATCACGATCTCGACGTGCTCATTGGCTGGCATTGCTACGGGCGGCTCTGATTGGTTGCCACTGGAGCGGCGGTTCAGTGCATGTTGGGTACAGGAGAACGAGCGCTGTCGAGGCGCTGGTTGTGGAGACAGGAAGTGAGGTGTTGCTGCCCGAGTAACATCCTGTAACATCTCCCTCTCCTCGTCCTCCGCCTCTGATGTCACTTCCTGGAGAGTACTGATAGGCCGAGATGGGCGGCCAAGAATCCTGGGGCTGACCAATGCTGTTGCTGATTGGTTGGGGGCTGGACGCCAGTTCTGGGGGGAGGAGCCCATCTGCCAATCACTGTTAAGAACGAAACATGAGAACTCGCCAGCCATGAGAACTTAAAAATGCTTATTACACGGCTCTGTGGAATACTTGATTCTGATTGGTCAATCGCAGCATCTAACGGTGAGTTATTCCCAGATAACAACCTCTGAGAACAGAAACACAGGCTCATCCGGGTCACTGAAGTCATCAGCGCTATACACTCGCTAGGAATGTTTTTTCTTCGTTGAAGTTTTGCATTTGGTGAACTAATAAAATATTAAAACTCAGTCGAATCAATATTTTGTGTACAGTTATTTAATTATGCCATCCAGTATCGTGGATTCGCTCTCTCTTGTTTCATACAAACACATTTTGTGAATATTGTTTTGTACACTGTTGGATTATAAGATACAAACAGGTACGATTTTAAAACAGTTTAATCTGAAATCAATATCTCTTATCTCCATAATTATTAATGTGTTGAAATGCTTTGTAATAAGTGTTATGACTGTATACCGCATCTCTTAAATGTCCGTCTAGTTTGATCTCGCCGCTGAAACTTTGCGTTTAAAGAGCTGATAAAATATTTCAACTCGGATCAATATTTCGTGTCTAATTATTTACTGATGTGGCAAGTATCCGTGTAATAACCGGGATAATTTACATCCAGACGATTGTTATCTCAGAATAAACCCCTTCAGGTGTGTGTGTGTGTGTGTGATCTCAGAATAACTGATGAAGACCTGATCCTGATCACCCGGTCGGGTTTATTCTGAAATAACGACCGGCTGGATGTACATTATCCCTCACATATTCAACTGAAAGGAATCGTCGTAACTTACGTGGGTGGCGGTGTTGACATCCCCCTGTGACCAATGACCCCTGAAAACGAGGCACTTCTCCCGGGCAGACATGGAGGCGAAGCGACCCAAGGAGAGAAGGCGTACGTGCGATCGTCCCACAGCAGCTCAGTGGAGGGATCCAGAGGCACCGGGGCCCTGTGAACTCTGTGGGCCAATAGGAGCTCCAGGACCTGATGATGTAATCCCTCTCGAGCCACATCCAGTGGACGACGCCCCTTGCCGTCACACAGGTCCTGATTGGCCCCGTTGAGCAGCAGGAATCGTGCGGTGTCATAGCAACCGTGGAGAGCCGAGAGAAACAAAGCCGTTTCACCCTATAGGAAAAGATTGACTTTTATTCCATTAATATTGGTGAAGGGACTTGATTTATTCTTAGTATGAAAGTGCTACTGTGTGTGTAGAGTATAGAACTGTCAAACTGGAGATATTTCTGTCGTTCTGATCTATCTCAGTCTACCTCTCTGTCTATTTATCTCTCTCTCTCTCTCTCTCTCTCTCTCTCTCTCTGTCTATCTATCTATCTATCTATCTATCTATCTCTCAGTATATATATCTCTCTGTCTATTTATCTCTCATTATCTCTCTCTCTGTCTATTTATCTCTCTCTCTCTCTAATCTATCTATCTATCTATCTATCTCTCATTATATCTCTCTCTGTCTATTTATCTCTCTATCTATCTATCTATCTATCTATCTATCTATCTATCTATCTATCTATCTATCTATCTATCTATCAGTATATATATCTCTGTCTATTTATCTCTCTCTCTATCTATCTATCTATCTATCTCTCTATCTATCTATCTATCTCTCATTATATCTCTCTCTGTCTATTTATCTCTCTATCTATCTATCTATCTATCTATCTATCTATCTATCTATCAGTATATATATCTCTCTATCTATCTATCTATCAGTTTATCTCTCTCTGTCTATTTATCTCTCTATCTATCTCTCTATCTATCTATCTATCTATCTATCTATCTATCTATCTATCTATCTATCTATCTATCTATCAGTATATATATCTCTCTGTCTATTTATCTCTCTCTCTATCTATCTATCTATCTATCTATCTATCTATCTATCTATCTATCTATCTATCTATCTATCAGTATATATATCTCTCTATCTATCTATCTATCAGTTTATCTCTCTCTGTCTATTTATCTCTCTATCTATCTATCTATCTATCTATCTATCTATCTATCTATCTATCTATCTATCAGTATATCTCTCTCTGTCTATTTATCTCTCTATCTATCTATCTCTCAGTATATATATCTCTCTGTCTATTTATCTCTCTCTCTATCTATCTATCTATCTATCTATCTATCTATCTATCTATCTATCTATCTATCAGTATATATATCTCTCTGTCTATTTATCTCTCTCTCTATCTATCTATCTATCTATCTATCTATCTATCTATCTATCTATCTATCTATCTATCTATCTATCTATCTATCTATCTATCAGTATATATATCTCTCTATCTATCTATCTATCAGTATATATATCTCTCTGTCTATTTATCTCTCTCTCTATCTATCTATCTATCTATCTATCTATCTATCTATCTATCTATCTATCTATCTATCTATCTATCTATCTATCTATCTATCTATCTATCAGTATATATATCTCTCTATCTATCTATCTATCAGTATATATATATCTCTGTCTATCTATCTATCTATCTATCAGTATATATATCTCTCTGTCTATTTATCTCTCTCTCTATCTATCTATCTATCTATCTATCTATCTATCTATCTATCTATCTATCTATCTATCTATCTTTATATCTCTCTCTGTCTATTTATCTCTCTATCTATCTGTCTATCTATTTATCTATCTATCTATCTATCTATCTATCTATCTCTCATTATATCTCTCTCTGTCTATTTATCTCTCTCTATCTATCTATCTATCTATCTATCTATCTATCTATCTATCTATCTATCTATCTATCTATCTATCTACCTATCTATCTACCTATCTATCTGGTTAATAGGATTGGCTATAGAGAAGTACAGAAAACACAAACATGTCATTTTCTTTACCCTATGGTCCTGTAAGTCCACAGCGGCACCGTAGCGAATGAGAGTCCGTGTCAATGGGAGGTGATTTACAGAGCAAGCCCAGTGAAGGGCAGATCTACCTGGATGAGGAGTGAGAGAGAGAGGAGAGAGAGAGAGAAAGAGATGCAAGAAGGAATTGATCTCGATCAGTGAAAGGGTGATCGTGTAATGGCGTGTTGTGGGGTCACAAAATCGTGGACGAAGCCAAAAAAAATGACGTGAGAGCATCCAGGAATGTGTTATGGGAAGGGAAAACAGGAAGCCATCGACCATTGCCGTGAAAGAGGGAAATGTATGAGAGAGAGAAACAAAGGCATGGAAGGTTAATACATTATTTCCACATTGACCGGGGCGCTACAGCACATTAACTCTGTTCTGAATCAGACGTGTTTATCAGAGGAGCTGCAGTGAGGAGTTCAGGACAGGACAGAGAGAGGGACAAAGAAAGGGCAAAACACATTACTCCCCAACTGCAAAGGAAACAAACACTCTTCCTGTAAGGTCTACGTTTACATGCAACCAAATAATCCGTTGGTAATCGGATTGACGGCTCAATCGGACTGAAAATACTTAAAGGCATAGTTCACCCAAAAATGTAAATTCTGTCAGTATTTACTCTCCCTCATGTTGTTCAACCCCGTAAGACCTTCGTTCATCTTCGGAACACAAATTAAGATATTTGTGATTAAATCTGAGAGCTGGATCACTCCTCCATAGGCTTCTGAGGGATTGACACTTGTTCCCCGAAAAGTTATTAAAGACATCGTTAAAATAGTCCAAGTGACTACAGTGGCTCAATCTTAAGTTTATCAAGCGACGAGAATACTTTTTGTGCGCAAAAAAAAAAAAGACTTTATTTCAACTATTGATGTCCTTCTCTGTGGGCCTCGAGTGAGTTCACTAGTGTAACAGCGCAGCGCTTCTGTGTTGTACGTCACACGCATCACACACATGACCAGCGTCAGCCAATAGTGAGCCTACGTGTGACGTAGCACTACGCTATCACACTACGCTATCACACTACGCTATCACACTACGCTATCACACTACGCTATCACACTACGCTATCACACTACGCTATCACACTACGCTCACTCACTCGAGGCCCACAGAGAAGGAAATGAATAGTTTAAATAAAGTCGTTATTTTTTGGGTTTTTTGCGCACAAAAAGTATTCTCGTCGCTTGATAAACTTAAGATTGAGCCACTGTAGTCACTTGGACTATTTTAACAATGTCTTTAATAACTTTTCGGGGAACAAGTTTCAATCCCTTAGAAGACTATGGAGGAGTGATCCAGCTCTCAGATTTAATCAAAAATATCTTAATTCGTGTTTCTGAAGATGAACGAAGGTCTTACGGGGTTGAACAACATGAGGGAGAGTAATTACTGACAGAATTTACATTTTTGGGTGAACTATCCCTTTAATGTAAACTCTTTTATCGATCCAATAGAGCTTGATCCCAATGAAATTTCGATCAGGATTGAAAGGGGCGGTTTATTCCTTTTTTAATCCGATCGAGAGGACACTGAAATTAAACTTGATCGGATTGAAAACAGAAACTGAAAGCACTGCGCATGTGCAATCATGTAGAAATAGTGTAATGACGCTGAACGAGCTGTTGTTCCTGTTGAATAAAGTGTCGTATAAATGAGTGTCCCGTCATTCTATAATCTTATCCACAGACGACTGGTTTTGGACATTTTTACTGCATGATAAATATAAGCAGTACGGCACAACGGTGCATATGCTCATACTCCTAATTATGACCAGAAATGGATAAATATTAAGTCTGCTGTTTAAAACAAATAAAGAACCAATGTAGGAGAATAGTTATTATACGCAAACAGCAGTGTGCGCATGTCAAAAAATATATTCCGATTTGAATCTTGTGACATATAAACACGCACCTCGACCCGATCACATGTTTAGCGTTCACGTAAACACTACGTTATACGGTGGCCGAGAGAGCTCCACGAACGCGTTGCAACCAAGCGTGTAATCCATCAGCCGGAAACTGAAGCCTCGCGGGAGCCGCCATCGTAGCAGAACTTCACCTGCTGTTAGCATTACATTGACTCCCATTCATTTTGGCGTCACTTTGACAGCGAATAACTTTACATCTGCAGCGTCCAAAGACTTCAAATGTCCATTATTTATTTCTAAAGAAACACGACAATGTATAAAAGGCTCCATTACTTTGTATATTACGTTATGGCCCCGTATAAGCCGTTTTTGTAAAAATAGGCTAACGATTGTGTCATAACCACGCGACTCTGTGTCGCACAGTAGAGAAATTACCGTATAGACAGGAGGAGAAGCTCACAGCAATCTTTTACTGTCTATGAGGCATTCGGGAACTTTGAGGCATAAAGTCAAGGGAGTACCCATAGATAGAGTCCATAAAAGCAACGGGACAAAATATTTCAACACCGTGTTTGAGGAATTAGGTGATTCAGATTTGTCTTGGCACAGCTACTAGAAGATGTACAACTGTCAGACAGGTTGCTCACGTCACATCTACGTCTCAAGCTCAATTTGAGCTTGACGAAAGTGAGTGTGTCTAATGGGCTTCACTTTTCTCCGTTGAAATCAAGCTGTGTCCATTTCTTTTACTCTCTATGTGAGCTATAAGCACGTCCCAGCCGGGTTCGTCATTATTGAATCCCCTGGAAACATTTCTGTTGTAGTCTGTGCTATTTGCAGCGCGTTTCTGTATCTGGTGGTGTATAATAATAATAATAATAATAATGCATTTTATTTAAGGCGCCTTTCAAACCACTCAAGGTCACCATGCAACAAATAGCAGCATAAAAAACATTTTTAGCAGCATAAAGAGCATCTTTATAAAGATGAACATGTTCACTATACAGCTCTCCATGTATCATAAGTCCAGTTCGTTTATAAAGGCTGTTGTGAACTGCGTTTCTGTATTTGGTTGTGTTGTGAGTATTTGGAGCACACATGTGTTGTAAAACTGATGACGATGTTATCTTAATTTGTGGGTGTTTTTGTGTTTTCTTCAGTTTCAGCGCCTTGAGCTCTCTCGGCCACCGTAACATTCAGATTCATCAATCGGAATGGATTCAGTCCGCTCTAAACAAAAGTTGTGCGTGTAAACATAGCCAATCAAAGGGACTCATTCCACACGCAACAGGAGAGAACAGGCATTAGACGCTCGTACCCGTGTGGTCGGTGTTATTGACCGGGACTCCGGCTCTCAGGAGCTCCAGAACCACTCGGTCCAGTCCACTTCTGACCGCACGGATCAGCACGACCGAGCCGTCGGGACCGCACCACTGCACCGGAGCGCTCTGAGACACGACAGACACACACACACACACACACACACACACACACACACACACACACACACACACACACACACACACACACACACACACACAAACAGACACACACACACACACACAAAAAGGGACCACATTACTGCAGTGTTATTATTACACGGCTCTGTGGAATACTTGATTCTGATTGGTCAATCGCGCCATCCAGCGGTGTGTTATTATTATATAACATAACAACAATAACAACCTCTGAAAACAGAAACACAGGCTCATCCGGGTCACTGAAGTCATCAGCGCTATACACTCGCTAGGAACGTTTTTTCTTCGTGGAAGTTTTGCATTTGGTGAGCTAATAAAATATTAAAACTCAGTCGAATCAATATTTTGTGTACAGTTATTTAATTATGCCATCCAGTATCGTGGATTCGCTCTCTCTTGTTTCATACAAACACATTTTGTGAATATTGTTTTGTACACTGTTGGATTATAAGATACAAACAGGTATGAATTTAAAACAGTTTAATCTGAAATCAATATCTCTTATCTCCATAATTATTAATGTGTTGAAATGCTGTGTAATAAGTGTTATGACTGTATACCGTATCTCTTAAATGTCCGTCTAGTTTGATCTCGCCGCTGAAACTGCTCTCTCCGTGAAGCTTTGCGTTTAAAGAGCTGATAAAATATTTCAACTCAGATCAATATTTCGTGTCTAATTATTTACTGATGTGGCAAGTATCCGTGTAATAAGCGGGATAATTTACATCCAGACGATTGTTATCTCAGAATAAACCCCTTCAGGTGTGTGTTTGTGTGTGTGTGTGTGTGTGTGTGTGTGTGTGTGTGTGGCCTGGTAAACCCTACATTATGGGGACAAAATGTCCCCATAAGGATGGCAATATCTGAAATCCTTGTTCGTGTGGGGACATTTTTTGGTCCCCATGAGGAAAACAGCTTATAAATCATACTAAGTGATGTTTTTTGAAAATGTAAAAATGCAGAAAGTTTTCTGTGATGGGTAGGTTTAGGGGTAGGGTTAGTTTAAGGGAATAGAATATACAGTTTGTACAGTATAAAAATCATTATGTCTATGGAAAGTCCCCATAAAACATGGAAACACTACATGTGTGTGTGTTGTGTGTGTGTGTGTGTGTGTGTGTGTGTGTGTGTGTGTGTGTGTGTGTGTGTGTGTGTGTGTGTGTGTGTGTGTGTGTGTGTGTGTGTGTGTTTGTGTGTGTGTGTGTGTGTGTGTGTGTGATCTCAGAATAACTGATGAAGTCCTGATCACCCGGTCGGGTTTATTCTGAGATAACGACTGGCTGGATGTACATTATTCCTCACGTATCCTCTCTTCATTGGCTGCTGGTTATGTACAGGATCGATTATAATATTTTATTAATGTTTTTTAAAGCACAGCATGTCCCCAAACTACATTGCTGACCTTTTAGGGTCTTACATATCAGGTAAGACATTAAGCAGTTTAAACAATTAAGGATATTAACCAATTTTTGCTGGCTGTCTTTAGTCCAAGGTTTACCGAGCTTTTTCAGTTGTGGCTCCCAAGTTGTGTAACAGTTTTCCCCTTCATATCTGGCTAGCAACTCAGCGTTTAGTTAAGGGTATTCTGTTTATTGAAGTAATAACTTATTTTTATTTAGTTTTTTTCTCTCTCTATCTCTCTAATCTCAGTTGTGTGAGGGTGTATGTCCAAGAGTGTGTAGTCATGCCTTCATTTACTAGGCTTGGTGTAATGTGTTTATACATGTATGTTTTAATTATAACTATGAACCACTTTGGGCAACATGGTTGGTTAAATGCGCTAGATAAATAAATAAAAGTTGAAGCTGATATATATATATATGCGCTCACATGTCTTGGTGCTCTTTGAGGTGTAGGAACAGGGTTTCTTTCCCATCCTCTCGGCGGAGCTAAAGGAGAAATTACAAAGAAAGACAATTAATTAATTGTTGAAGTACAGTGGCTGTATGTCCCAATTATCCTCTTATCTGTATGTGCAAGATTAGAATGAGCACTTCCTCTTTTCATAGTACATTGAATATAATATGCAAATATTGTTTAGATGTACATGATTTTCAATGGCTGTGTTATGGATGTAAACTTCAGTAGCAACATTTACAAGTTTGTTTAGCTTGTAAAAGTGGAATTTTACATGATCTGAAATGTTTTAGTATATATTTATTAATATTTTGAATTAACTTTTAATTTTAGTACATTTTTATGTATTTTTGTAATATTTTAATATTGCTATTTAGATTTATTTTTAGCTTTAGTAGGCTATATTAACTTTAATATATATAGTTAATTTTGGTTTATAATATTTAATTTTGGTTTATATATATGTTAACAAAATTTTGTTTTCGTTAATTAAAATAAAACTAAAATACAACTAACTAGAATAAGTTCTTAATTTACTAAAATTCAAATAAAAAAAAGCTAAATAGCAATATTTAAAAAACGAATAAAACAAAAAAAAACAAATTTGCTAAAATGAAAATGAAATTATAAAAATAAAAGCTAATTCAAAATATTAAATACTATAATAGTATATAAATAATACTAAAATGGCACTGCATTAATCACATTAACTACTTTATATTGTATTTATATTGTATTTTATGTTTTAGTAATGTATAATGTGTGTGGATACGTAGGCTATTATATGTGTGTGTGTGTGTGTGTGTGTGTGTGTGTGTGTGTGTGTGTGTGTGTGTGTGTGTGTGTGTGTAGATAAATACATATACACACACACACACATTTAACCACACACAATTTTGGTTCCACACGTCCCCCCATTTTAGAGTAAACTGGTGAATATAGGATAATGAGTGTGAGTTGGTGCAGTGTATGCGTTCGGCTCGTTCTCACCCAGCATGCGGGGCTGTTGGAAGTGCTTTTGGTCCGGTGATCTGTGGTCACAGATGGTCTTGTTGATGTCCTCCATGGAGCTCTGGGTCACGTCGGTGTCACTTCCGATGTCCAGTTCCTTCCTCAGGGGCCTAAAATAGGCGTAAAATACACACACACACACACACACACACACGGTTCCTCTCCATCAGGGCCTTTTCCTCCCTCACTCACAGTGTGAAACTCTTCAAATACACTCACCGCATTCGGATCGCATCCTCACCGAGCGGCTCCTTGCGTCTCTTTCCTGACTCCTTTCCTCTCTTGTTTTTCTTCACCCCATTTCTGTCTCTATCTCGTCCTGATCTGCTTCTGTTCTCCTCAGATCGAGTCCAGGTTTTGCTGTCGGTCACGATGGATCTGTGACGCACTTGCTCGCCGCCTCCTCTCCGCTGGCGTCTCCTCTTTAAAGGGGACATATCATGAAAATCTGACTTTTTCCGCGTTTACGTGCTATAATCGTGTCCTCGGAGCATCTACCCACCTAGTGCAATGACTTGATCAACTTTCCAAATGATTGACTATATGATTTAAGATGCGACTCGTACAAAACTATGCAAAATTTCACTGATGCTCAAGGAAACATGATACTTTAATAGATGAAAGGGGTGAAAACTTTTGCAGGATGATGATGTGTACATGTTAAAGGGGACATATGCAAATATGGTACATTAATATTAATAATTAGTGCTATAATCGGGTGCATCTACCAATTCAGAAAACGTAAAAAGTGAAACCCAGTAACTTTGTTTTAGTGAGTCTTTCTCTGCAAGCATGTTATAAAACAAGCCGATCAGATTTCTCTCCTTCTGACGTATGAAGAGGATCTTATTATAATATTAACGGCCCTTAATCTGCACGTTTACACACACCAGCCGACATTCGGTTTCTCGACAGAAGATCCAGCAAAGCCTGAAACTGTTCTGTCGTTGAGCACAGACGAGCACTGAACACTATTGACCAGAACATGTCACCGCTGTCTTATAAACACCTCAGGAACTGTGGACACTTGTGTAGAAGTTCAACATGATGATGAGATGATCAATGTAACTCCACAACAACTACATAAATGTCTCCACTAACATTCAGAAACTCTTGCTGAGTCTCTCCGTAAGGCTGCACTCGCTACTGGTTATTCTGGGATTCTGGATGAGTGAGATCGGCCTGTTTTGTTATTGCTGGAGTTTCTGAAGCTCGTGTAAAGACTCCGCCCTCTTCTGAACGGAGGCGGAGCAAAAGCTCATTTGCATTTAAAGGGGACACACACAAAAACGGTGGGTTTTTGCTCCCACCCAAAAAAGGGCAAATTTGACAAGCTATAATAAATAATCTGGGCGGATTTTGAGCTGAAATTTCACAGACACATTCTGGGGACACCATAGATTTGTATTACATCTTGTGGAAAGGGGTATAATATGTCACCTTTAACCACAGGAGCACTGCCGGGATAATCAGGACAAGAGCCACACCGAGTCCAGCCGACACGCCGACCACTGGCCACATCCAGGCAGGAGAGGCTCCGAGAACTGAAACATGAAATAAATACAAGAAAAACACCTCAATAATACGGTAACACTTTAGAATACTGTTCTAGGAACAAATGAGTAACGGACTATTATTATTCTATTAACTGCTATTAACTAACAAGAAACTCTAATTAACAAATTATTAAGTAATAGTGCTCAGTTGAATGTTAGTAACTACTATTTTTTCAAACCTCACTGAGGACTATAAAAACTATATGCAGGTTAATAATTAACATGAATAATGTATAAAGTATAATAAAAGGTAACAGTAACCCACTAGTAATGACTCAAGTGTTCCTACATCCTTCTAAAGGAACTACTAATAATGTGGATCAGTATTATAAAGTGAATATCATGGGAACACACTAGTAATTACTTTTCTTTGTTTTTTTTGGTAATGAAAGTTTTACCAAATCCATCGGAAAGATTTACTATTCAAAACCTTATAAAAGACTCAAAAGCTTTCAATGACTTCAGTAATTAGAGAGTTATCATTATTTTCACTTTAGAATACTGATCTAAATAATTAGTAGTTACTTTAAAGGTGCATTGTGTAATATTTCTGAGGATCTATTGACAGAAATCCAAGATAAGATCCATAACTATGTTTTCAGTGGTGTATAAAGACCTTGCATAATGAAACGTTATATTTGTATTACCTTAGAATGAGCAGTTTCTGTCTACACACACCGCGGGTTCCCGATCATTGAAATGCGCCGACATGTTTCTACGGTGGCCCTAAACGCACAAACGCGTTTCGTTACTATGTTGCTCTTCGTGCAAGGAAGCAAGCTTAGTTCAGCGAATAAAACACTGACACAATGATGAACAAGTAACAATAATATTCGCAATAACATATAGTTTTACTGAATAATTAAGTAAACATTATTTCTTAATTTATCCTTGTAAAGAAACCTCATTGCTGAACTGCTACTCTCTGCTGTCTCAGACGACGACATCACTTCCTGTCGGCCACCGTAACTTGTGTTGGTTGCAATTCGTAACCTCACCACTAGATGCCGCTAAAATCACACACTGCACCTTTAAAAGGATGTAGTAACTAGTCAGTGTCATTACTAGAGGGTTACGGTTACCTTATATTATAAATTATGCATTATTCATGTAAATTATGAACCTGTATATAGTAATTCTCTGGGAGGTATGAAAAAAAGTAGTAGTTACTGATTAGCTAATAGTGAACTACCACATTCAACTGAGCACTATTGCTTACTAATTTAATAATCATAGTTTCTTGTTAGTTAATAGTAGTAAATAGAAAGTTAATAGTTCGTTACTCATTTGTTCCTGTGTCGTTGTTTATTACAGTTTTTTTTATTCGCTTTGGTACTATTTTCACAAGTAAGGTGTACATTTTCAAAACTCTTAGTGCTAATATCACAACAGATCATCAAAAGTGCACTTTTTTCCAAACATTTCATCATGTTTTCAATTGTGTTAGTACAATTCACAAAATCACAAAGTATCCTTTTCACAACACAAAATAAGTGTTTCATATACATAAATGTACATTCACAGTAACTGCCTTTCATAAAGCTCTTCCTATCAAACTTTTGATTTGCATCTCTTTTTGTTCAGTTTAATACATGTGTCTATTATTTAATCCAACTGATCTTAATGGTTAATCAATGAATCATTTGGTACACCTATAGATTTCTATACAAGTGAAACTCGAAAAATTTGAATATTGTGCAAAAGTTTATGTATTTCAGTAATTCAAATAAAAAGGTGAAACTACAGTAATACATTTAGTATATAACTATATACACATGCATGATTATACTTTTCAGAGGGACGACATTTCTGTATTTACAGTAAAATTATTTTTTTATTGATTTCATGTAATATTCTAATTTTCTGAGATTTTGAATTTGGGTTTTTCATAAGCTGTAAGCCATAATCATCAAAATTATAACTTTTGCACGATATTCTAATTTTTCGAGTTTCACCTGTAGATATTGATTCTATATACAGTTTCTATAGAACTTGTTTGCAATTTCCGATATGGATAACCAAATATAATGAATTATTTTTACATGAGTGATTTATAGATAATAACCACCACTATGTTCAAAGTGTGTGCACTCGCATGTGTGTGTGAGAGAGATACAGAGAAATTTGCCATTTGTGAAAACACTGTAAAGCAGAATAGAGTTTAAGGAGAGGAAACGGTCAGTGACTGTAAAACATTAGATTGATCAGAGATGCATCAAGGGAGACAGATGGCATCAAATACAGCATTTTACATTACAGTATATGTCATACATACAGTGATACTGTAAACAGATTACCATGGACAGCCACATTACTGTAACTCAACCTAAAGTGTAAAGGTCCACTACAGTAGATTCAGTCAATGGTAATAGAGTGAAATCATTTACTGTATTGCCAGCAAACTCTGTTCTAGCACAGATCCTCATGGCTGTGTCATACTCCATCACAGCTTTTGATAACTCACTGCAGATACTATTACAAACATTATGGATTCAATTACATAGGTTAGGTAATGCACATGTTTTTTTCTAATGTGGCAACTGTAGCCTGTATTACTGTAATTATTTCAGCAACAAGAGTGATTTGAAACATGTGTCTTGCATTGTTTGGTGTTGAATGAACTGATTGTTAAAAGTAATAAATTGAAAGAAGATCATACTGTTGTGTTTCTGTGATTAAACCAAACGTTCTCATTACATATTACAATAATCTTGTGTTTGAAGCAATGATTATGTGGACTGAAAAATGTATAACTGTAATGAAAGCATGGGATCATGTTTTGAAAGAATGACTAGCTGTGTTACAAGTGTGATCAGTTTGGATTTTTGTACTAAGAGTTTTGAAAATGTACACCTTACTTGTGAAAATAGTACCAAAGCAAATAAAAAAAACTGTAATGACGGAACAGTATTCTAAAGTGTTACCAATAATAGAACTAACTTCTCTGAAACTCTCATCGTTTGCAGTTACTCTCTTAGAAGAAAAGGTTCTATATAGAACTCTAGGGTTCTGGCCTAGAACCTTTTATGCCAATGGCTATACAATGAGAAATGTTTTAAAGTCCCCCTGTGGTGATAGTCAAGTTTTTAATGTTGCTTGTATGTCTATATGGTGTTTTTAATATGTTTTAAGACAAACCATGTGTAAATTCATAAGTCGACAGCATTGCTGAGTATTTTCTGCTTAAAACTGCAGTGAACCAAAGACAGTCTCAAAAACACAGTTTGAAATCGCTGGTGTTTCTGACGTCACAAACTACCTTGTAACCAATCAGATCAACGTGTGATCGTCAACGAGTGGATCTCTGAGTGAGTGAGTGAGTGGAGGCGGGGCTCATTTGCATATTCATAGAACCGCGCATACTAAATGAGGCAAGGGTGTCGAGTTACATTCAAGCTATTTTAAGACATGAAGAAATTTTTTTTCAAGGAAAAACATTTAAATATGTAATTTTGCTGATCAAAGTCGATTTTAAGGGATAAAATGATTGACTACATTAAAAAAATAAAAAAAATGCAATTTTGATTTAATGCATGGGGACTTAAAAGTGTCTGAATATATGCTTATGTTGTGGCAAGGTACGATAAAAAAAAAAAACATACTGTTGCGTTCCTCTTTGGGCAGTTTCACCTCGTCTCTGTCTCCTATTTCCTCGTCCACTCCACGCACACTGATTACAGCCGCCTGGATCTCGGGGATCATGGGGAACGGGGTGTGTTTCAGTGCCAGGACGGCCCGCAGGAACTGTGCGGCCTCGACGGCGTACTGGAAACAGGTGGAGGGAAGACGGGAGCAGGCTCTGTTATCCAGCTGGAGGAATAACACACTCCTGTAGGGAAATACACATCCGTCAGCAGCAGCACTAGTGTGGGAAACACACACCACTGATTATTGAAGAAAAGGGCAATACCTGCATGACAATCAGGTATTATACAATCATATAGGCCTATTTGTACATCCACAATCATGTAAAAAGTACACAAAATATACTTGATATATGTATAATCATATATCAAGTACATTTATTTTAAGGATAAATTGTATCCTTAAAATCTAACACTGAAGTGTACTAAATTGGATTAGCCAATCAAAACAAAGGCCATTTACATGAAGTCTTATTCAAGAGGGGGTGGAAAATAACTTGTGCAAAACTAAATTATTTATTTTTACATTGTTGTTAGTTGTATACTTTAGGGTTGATTATATTTGATTTATATTATGAGAATTTTTGGTGCATAAAACCTTGATCTAACATGGACTATAAAACAATTGAAATGCAGAAAATGGCCTCTTTAGAAGTCAGTCTGACAGCATTACTCACCCGTTGCTGGTAAATAGCTGTGAAAAACGAAATTATTTATTTTTAAATTATTTTTAGGTGTATTTTTTAGGGGTTTATAATGTTTGTTTTATATTATGGGAATTTTTGGTGCATAAAACCTTGATTTAATATATACTATAAAACAATCAAAAATAAATAATAAATTAAATTAAATAATTAAATTAAAATAAGTAATAAAATAAAAATTAATAAAATAAATAAACAAACAAAGAAATTAATAAATAAATAAAATAAAATAAAATAAACACATAAATTAATAAATAAAAGCAAATTAAATTAATAAAATAAAATAATAAAAGCTTGAAATATACAATATGGCCTCTTCAGGATCCACCTGCCAGCACCCCTCACCCGTTGCTGTCGTAGGCCGGTGTGTGTGTGTGTGTGTGTGTGTGCAGCTCCTCCAGCT
>NW_027508741.1:990000-1060000 GCF_051911475.1 Siphateles boraxobius | reverse complement strand
CAAAAAGAAAGAAAGAAAGAAAATTACTGACCCCAAACTTTTGAACGATAGTGTATATTCGTACAAAATATTTCTATTTAAATAAATGCTTTTCTGTTTATTATTTTTTTTTTAACTCAGAATCCTAAAAATAGTATCCAAGGTTATAAGTAACTATATTAAAATAGAAATCCACTATTTTAAATTGTTGTAATATTTTAATATTACAGTTTTTTTCTGTATTTTAGATCATATATATATACACACATATATATATATATATATATATATATATATATATATATATATATATATATATATGCCCCTTTTTTACATTTGAGCCCCTGGTCAATGCACGTCCCTGGAAAGGATGCATTATAATGATCAAAAGTGATTTCAAATAAATCCTTTCTATTCATTAACGAGTTATGATCTCCACCTAAAAAATCTGAAGCAAATCTGAACTGTTTTCAACACTGATATAATGATCATAAATGTTTCTTGAGCATCAAATCATCATATTATACTGATTTCTGAAGGATCATGTGAAACTGAAGACTGGAGTAATGATGCTGAAAATTCAGCTTTGAATAAATTACATTTCAAAATATATTAAAAAAGAAAACAGCTATTTTAAATTATAAAAATATTTTACATCATTAATGTTTTTACTGGATTTTAATAATATATATTAATGTTTTTTACTGGATTTTAATAATATATATTATTAAACCCAATTATTTTAACTTTTCTTTTTTGGGATTATGTCGAAAAAATAGCAGCCAATGTAAATTGTGGCATTTATCTGCACGACCTCCGTTTATGAGCAGAGAGGTGGATAACACCATAGACATCATAGAGACATCTATATGATGTCTATGGATAACACTATATACTCATGTATATTAATTAGAGTATGTGACGTACCATTAGACGCGACCACGTTCAGGAAGAGAATGCAGGGGTTTCGAGACGCGCTTCAACACTGCTGGTGCGTCCCAATTCGCATACTATCCGTCCTAATTAGTATTCGAAAATAGAATAAGTACATCTATGTTGAAATGAGTTTTCCAAAGATACCCGGATGGTCTACTATTTCCGGTTAGAATCCAAAGTGCAGATCAATGCGCACTCAAACGGCTAATATTGCCCACAGCCAATCGCGCGTTGGACGAGGATTCGGTTAGAACTACAAACACGAGTGAAAAGTGTTAAAAAACTACAAATATGGAGGACGCGCGAGTCCGGCGGTTATGTAGAGAGGTTTAGATAAAGGGGTTTGAGTGATTAATTATCAGTATCTAACCTGACAAAAATGTATTTATTCGATGTTGTCTACATTATATTGCATCTGCAGCAGCATTGTGAACTTTTGTAAAGATACGTTTAGCCATTACCTTTTAAATGCATCATTATATTCAAATTGCAAACACATAAGAAGAGACTGCATGAAAGACCCATGACTGGCAGATGAACGTGCGACGGAGGATTTTAACTGTGACAAGATGATCTATCCGTTAACAGATTTGTCCATTAAAGATGACGTGATAGTATGTCCCAAAGCTTGCCTACTCTTTTGCTACAAACTCAAAAGTATGTACTTTTTCTTCACAAAAAGAGCTTAAAACATCCACACAAGAGAGAGTCAGACATGCAACATTATGCATATTTTTTAAGACAAGCCCTCAGTGATTGGCCAGCTGATGCCCACCATCGTCTGACTCTGAACCAATGAGGTCGGACTATTTGGATAACGTCACGGTGCCTTATGAATATTCATTATTTTAGAGGGGGGTTTCCTCCTTGCAGTTGTTCATACTTTCGGTTTCAGATTCGGACGCTGTATGGAGGTTCTCGCACAGCATTCTCACCTCTCTTGTTTAGCTACTTATTTTAAACGATAATATATTAAATAAATGTGACGGCGACACTAAAACACATCGATTCTTTAAATATCTCGAGAGTTTCAATAGGTATTTTCAAGGTACGTACTGTTTCATTCTTTCTTTTCAAGGACATGTTGTCTGAATGCACTGCTGGGAAATCTTTAAACATACACAACTTTTAAGTAATTATCTACTAACTTTGACTTGCAAACAAATTGCTTAGTTATTGAACGCGCTATTACGTAAGCAAATCTCAATGAACTTAAATGAAAATTAATTTTAGAGTGAAAGTGAAACTGATTCACCCACATTGAACTAAATATACCATTCTTTTACTTAGTACACATTCCCTGCTGGGAAAATAAACAGCTAAAACCAGCCTAGGCTTCCAGACTGGCCAAGCTGGTGTTCAGCTGGGTTTAGCTGTTTTTTTTGGCCAGCTAAAAAAAAAAAAGTGCCCTAAAAAACCCCATTGAAAACCAGCCTGCGACTGAGACCAGCTTAAACCAGCTCAGGATAGATTTATCTCTTTGTTTGTTTTCAGCAGGGTTGTAATGTGATAACTACATGTTCATTGCACATATAACTCTGGTTGTTTGTCATTGCAAAGTGTATTTGATCCTAATATTTGTTTGGCAGTGCTGGAGATGAAGGATAAGATGGCCGTTCCTCTGTTCGGCCTGTTGGCGTTGTGTGTAGACGTGTTCACAGTGATGTTCATCGGTGCCATCCAGCTGTCCCCGTCCTTCATCAATCATGCGTTCGTCACGCTGTGGGCCGGTGGACTGGTCCGAGCCGCTCTCCTCCTCTTCCTGTCCTTCTCCTACTCCGGCAGCCCGGCGTGGATGAGAGGATTCGAGGGGGTTCAGACGGCTGTGGTTCACGGCCTTCTCTATCCGGTGTATATCTCGTTTCTCAGGGCTTGTGGCAGGTCTACTGTGGAGCTGGTGTGGGGTTGGCACACCTGGCAAGGGGTAAGATGTGCCGTAATACATTTAACCCGAACCCTAACCCTCTGCTATTGTGCATTTGGGACTGGGAGTCACGGTAAATAGTGAACATTTTTTTGTTCTTAATAAAATCAATGTTGGGAACAACATTTTTGTTCAAAAATATATTTTTTCTTTTGTATTTTGAGAAATGTTTTATTTATGCAATAATTATGACAGATTTTTCCCAAATTGAAAATAATGTAAAAAAAACCAACCTTTTTTTGTTGGTGTTTTTCTATTAAAGCTGTATTTATGTTAAAATAGAGACAATGCATTTAAAATCCATTTTTTTGAAGCCAGATTAGTATGGAAGCTTGTTTTCACCACAGAATAAAACATTTTAAAAGATTATTGCGACATTTATCTCACAATTCTGACTTTATAACACAATTGCGACTTTATATCACCTAATTCTGACTTTATAACACAATTGCTACTTTATATCACCTAATTCTGACTTTATAACACATAATTGCGACTTCATATCACCCAATTCTGACTTTATAACACAATTGCGACTTTATATCACCTAATTCTGACTTTATAACACATAATTGTGACTTTATATCACCTAATTCTGACTTTATAACACAATTGGGACATTATATCACCTAATTCTGACTTTATAACACACAATTGCGACTTCATATCACCCAATTCTGACTTTATAACACAATTGCGACTTTATATCACCTAATTCTGACTTTATAACATAATTGCGACTTTATATCACCTAATTCTGACTTTATAACACACAATTGCGACTTAATATCACCTAATTCTGACTTTATAACACACAATTGCGACTTTATATCACCTAATTCTGACTTTATAACACAATTGCGACATTTTATATCACCTAATTCTGACTTTATAACACAATTGCGACTTTATATCACCTAATTCTGACTTTATAACACACAATTGCGACTTAATATCACCTAATTCTGACTTTATATCACACAATTCTGACTTTATAACACAATTGCGACTTTATATCACCTAATTCTGACTTTATAACACAATTGCTACTTTATATCACCTAATTCTGACTTAATAACACAAAATTGCGACTTCATATCACCCAATTCTGACTTTATAACACAATTGCGACTTTATCACCCAATTCTGACTTTATAACACAATTGCGACTTTATATCACCCATTTCTGACTTTATAACACAATTGCTACTTTATATCACCTAATTCTGACTTTATAACACAATTGCTACTTTATATCACCTAATTCTGACTTTATAACACAATTGCTACTTTATATCACCTAATTCTGACTTTATAACACAATTGCTACTTTATATCACCTAATTCTGACTTTATAACACAATTGCTACTTTATATCACCTAATTCTGACTTTATTACACAATTGCTACTTTATATCACCCAATTCTGACTTTATAACACAACTGCGACTTTATATCACCTAATTCTGACTTTATAACACAATTGCGACATTTTATATCACCTAATTCTGACTTTATAACACAATTGCGACATTATATCACCTAATTCTGACTTTATAACACACAATTGCGACTTAATATCACCTAATTCTGACTTTATAACACACAATTGCGACTTTATATCACCTAATTCTGACTTTATAACACAATTGCGACATTTTATATCACCTAATTCTGACTTTATAACACAATTGCGACATTATATCACCTAATTCTGACTTTATAACACACAATTGCGACTTAATATCACCTAATTCTGACTTTATAACACACAATTGCGACTTTATATCACCTAATTCTGACTTTATAACACAATTGCGACATTTTATATCACCTAATTCTGACTTTATAACACAATTGCGACATTATATCACCTAATTCTGACTTTATAACACACAATTGCGACTTAATATCACCTAATTCTGACTTTATAACACACAATTGCGACTTTATATAACCCAATTCTGACTTTATAACACAATTGCGACATTTTATATCACCTAATTCTGACTTTATAACACAATTGCGACTTTATATCACCTAATTCTGACTTTATAACACACAATTGCGACTTAATATCACATAATTCTGACTTTATAACACAATTGCGACTTAATATCACCTAATTCTGACTTTATAACACAATTGCGACTTTATATCACCTAATTCTGACTTTATAACACACAATTGCGACTTTATATCACCTAATTCTGACTTTATAACACAAAATTGCGACTTCATATCACCCAATTCTGACTTTATAACACAATTGCGACTTTATCACCCAATTCTGACTTTATAACACAATTGCGACTTTATATCACCTAATTCTGACTTTATAACACAATTGCGACTTTATATCACCTAATTCTGACTTTATAACACAATTGCGACTTTATATCACCTAATTCTGACTTTATATCACACAATTGCGACTTTATATCACCTAATTCTGACTTTATATCACACAATTGCGACTTTATATCACCTAATTCTGACTTTATATCACACAATTGCGACTTTATATCACCTAATTCTGACTTTATAACACAATTGCGACTTTATATCACCTAATTCTGACTTTATAACACAATTGCGACTTTATATCACCTAATTCTGACTTTATATCACACAATTGCGACTTTATATCACCTAATTCTGACTTTATAACACACAATTGCTACTTTATATCACCTAATTCTGACTTTATAACACAATTGCGACTTTATATCACCTAATTCTGACTTTATAACACAATTGCGACTTTATATCACCTAATTCTGACTTTATAACACAATTGCTACTTTATATCAACTAATTCTGACTTTATAACACACAATTGCTACTTTATATCACCTAATTCTGACTTTATAACACACAATTGCGACTTTATATCACCCAATTCTGACTTTATAACACACAATTGCTACTTTATATCACCTAATTCTGACTTTATAACACACAATTGCGACTTTATATCACCCAATTCTGACTTTATAACACACAATTGCGACTTTATATCACCTAATTCTGACTTTATAACACACAATTGCTACTTTATATCACCTAATTCTGACTTTATAACACAATTGTGACTTTATAAAAAGTCGCAATTACCTTTTTTATTTTTCATTCTGTGGCGGAAACGAGCTTCCATAGATTAGTGTCATCTGGTGGGAGTAAAAAAGAACAATATCTGTAATAGTGTAATCACTAGATTACTATATAGCTGTATAAAAAGAGGATTTAAACATAATTACTTTTATAAGCTTGTGGATTTGGATATATATTTAGACCTTCTCAGAGACAAATTTTGTCAAGCTTTGAATATTTTTAGTTTGAAACAGATTTGAAGTGTCCGTGTTTCTTTTAATTTTACTACAGTCAAAAGACATTTAACATCAAAATTAAATAAAGATGTAACAAATTGAAAAGAAATTCTTTATCAGACTCTTATTTGAGTCTTCTGGCTCAATTTTGCCATATTGTTACAGCCACACCAGTTCATTTGTGTGTGTATAATAGTGTATCGGGTTATAATAATGTATTGTGTGTGTGTGTGTGTGTGTTTTAGAGTTTAACCCCTTCCTTGCTGCTTGTGCTGTATTATTGATTTTATTTCACGCATTTGCAAAAACTTGCTTTGTGTTACAGTCACACCAGTTTATATTTGTTTGATGATTTTTCGAATCAAATCTAGTTACATTCCGATGAAGTAGCGATATTTTTTTTTTAAAATTCAGTCTAAAATGATCGAGCCACCAGAGGGTTAAATGGCAAACAGATACCTGGAAGAGTATTTGAAATGGCAGATGTGTGTGTATTAAAATCCGATTATATTTCAGCTTCTGCAGGGGTATTTGGTGTTGGCTTTGTCTCTGTTGCTGTGGAAGCGCCATGTACTCACTCTCCTGCCAACAGCCAAAAAGCAGAAAACAGAGCAGAAGGGCAAGGCTTCGCTGCAAAGGCTGCTGGGATACATGAAGCCCTTCAGTGGACGCTTTGCAGCCGTCTTCTTCTTTGTGGTTATATCTTCGTTAGGTAAAAATGTGTTTATTGTTTTGTGTCATACATACTGTACAGTAGTGGGCAGAAGTGATATTTGTTTTTAAAGACCCTAAAGTTCAAATAAACCATCAAAATGAGGAGAATATTTTATACCTTGAGTGAAAAACAAAACACTAAACTTGGTTAACGTATTTCTCTGACAAAATTATGGGGAAAAAAGGCAAACTACAGCTACAAGTTTTATTTTACCATGTAAAAAATAGAATAGAAAAACAAAAGTGACAGGTAAAAGCATACATTGCAGTATTTCCTAATATTTTATTGATTCTCTCTTGTTTTTACATGAGTTCATAATTTCTGGTCACACACAGTTTGGCATGTTTATCACAAATAAAAATTATCCCCAAATATGATAATCCTTGTGCAATTGATATAATATAAAATTAAAATATTATTTGTAAAATATTTTGTTGCTATTACTACATTACTGTATTGTTAGATGTATTATTTGTTTATTTAAATCATTACATTTTTGATTCTTTTTATTAGAATAATTTTTTCTATTTTTTATTATTATTTCTTTTCTTTTCTATATTTTAAATATTTTTAGATACATTGCATAGACAATACAGAATGCCCTTTTATTTATTTAAATTTTTATTTAACGTATTACAATTTGAGTAAATATTGTGTTATTAATGTATCTGGCTCCATTTCCTGTTATGGCTTTATGATCTGTAAATAATTACCTTGAAATCTAGCCTACAGTGTAATTTAAAACTTATATAGTCTGTCAAATGAAAGAAAGTTAAATGTGATCGCATATCACTTTTAGTTTCACTTTTGGTCAAGTTTGCTCTGATAGTTGTTCGGCACACAAAACCATGCCAAGTTTGCAAACACACTTTTCAGGAACTTATTGATTCTCCTAGATGTAGAGATTGCACAATAATTTGGGTCAATGATAATAAAGCATGTTTCTTTTTGTCTGTAAGCAAATTAGAAGATATACACATGAACATGCATATTTACATGCATATTTACATGCATATTTACATGCATATTTACATGCATAATTACTTGCATATTTACATGCATATTTACATGCATAATTACATGCATAATTACATGCATATGTACATGCATATTTACATGCATATTTTCATGCTTATTTACATGCATGTTTACATGCATAATTACATGATTATTTACATGCATAATTACATGCATATTTACATGCATAATTACATGCATATTTACATGCATATTTACATGCATAATTACATGCATATTTACATGCATAATTACATGCATAATTACATGCATAATTACATGCATATTTTCATGCATAATTACAAGCATATTTACATGCATAATTACATGCATAATTACATGCATATTTGCATGCATAATTACATGCATATTTACATGCATATTTTCACACAGGTGAAATGGCGATTCCTCATTACACCGGTAAAATGACAGACTGGATCATGAATGAGGACGAACCTGAGGCCTTTAATCATGCTATCACTGTCATGACCCTGATGACCATTATGAGGTGAGACCACAAAGACAATCTTGTACACTACTGTTCAAAAGTTTGGGTTTAGTGAGACTTTTACTCAGCAAGGACACATTAAACTGATCAAAAGTGAGGACATTTATAATGTTACAAAATAAATGCTGTTCTTTCTATTCATCAAAGAATCCTAGAAAAAAAATGTTTCTTGAGCATCAAATCATCATATTATAGTGATTTCTGAAGGATCATGTGACACTGAAGACTGGAGTAATGATGCTGTAAATTCAGCTTTGATCACAGGAATAAATTGCACTTTACTATATAATCACGCAGCTATTTTACATTGTAAAAATGTTCACAATTTGTACTTTATTTTTGATCAAATAAATGCAGCCTTGGGGAGCAGAAGCTTTTAAAAAACTTTTGAAGTAGGATTTAAAGATAAACAACACCTTTAATGCATTAAAGATAAAAGCACATCTCAGGATTTCCACCTGTTTTCTTCAGCGCTGTGTGTGAGTTTGTGTGTGACCTCATCTACAACATCACCATGAGCCGAATACACACGTCCATCCAAGCGCTCGTCTTCCAGTCGGTGCTGAAACAAGATATTGCCTTCTTCGATAAAGCTTCCACAGGTATTTTTTCAACTGTATCATATGAGTGTTGCTGCTGATTCTGTCTTGATCATTTTAACTCATGCTGTCACTTTTATTTTTGTATTTTATAATTAACGCTGCATTCTCAGAAAAAAAGGTACAAAAGCTGTCACTGCGGCGGTACCTTTTCAAAAGGAACACCTTTGTACCTAAAGAGGGCATATTAGTCCCTCAAAGGTACATATTGATACCAACAGTGTACATATTAGTACCTAAATGGTACATATTAGAACCCTTTTGAAGGGGTTTGACAGCTCTTAGACAGCTTTTGTACCTTTTTTTCTGAGAGTTTCATGTTAAAATAGAGACAATGCCTTTAAAATCCAGTTTTTTGAAGGCAGAATAGTGTCATCTGGTGTGTAATATCTGTAATGCCATGGTGTAACCACTAGATATAGCTGTATATAAAGAGGCTTTAGGCTTAATTACTTACTTTTATTAGGTTGTGGATTTTGGATATATATTTAGACATTCTTTTTGTCAAGGTTTAGATATTTTTTGTTTGAAATCTTGATTTGAAGTGTCAGTTTTTCCATTCATTTTACTACAGTCAAAAGACATTTAACATCGAAATTCCATAGAGATGTGACGAATTAAAAAGCACTTCTACCGGTTTCGTCCAGGTGACATCGTGTCTCGCATCACCACCGACACCAACACCATGAGTGAGTCTCTGAGTGAGAAGTTGAGTCTGCTGATGTGGTACTTCATGCGCATAATCTTCCTCTTCGGCTCCATGATGTTGCTCTCCGCCAGACTGTCCATCTTCACCGCTCTCGGCCTCCCCATCATCTGGATCATCCCAGAATTTTCCGGCCGGTTCTACCAGGTAACATGAGCCGTGTTTCCATTACCCTTCAAATTGCGCAAACTGAAATTGCGAATTGAAAATACGCCCTTTATCGCAAAAAAGATTTTACGCTCGCATGATGAGGTTTTTCAGGCAATTCGAAAAATAAATATTTCGCAAAACTGCATTGGAAACAGTTTTTGCGCAATTACAGTCACCTGACGTAGATGACGTGGTATGTTTGGACAGATTCATACATTTATTAAATTCATAAAAGACAAAATAATTACAGGAATACTGGATTCTAAACCTCAAAGAAACGCCACAATCACGACCTCGAAGCAGAAATGAGTGAGAAACACCCAGAAACTCCTCATATGAACCGCTCACAGTATAAGAGTCTTTCCTTGCCATTAATGCTTGGAAAACACACACACGTCTACTTTGATTAATAATGGCCAGTGCAGTGACTGATATATACGTAAATCTACCAGCATCCGTCACCACGTTTGGAATGACTCGCGAGAGGAAAAAATGGCGTTTTAGTCGCAAAACATCGGTTAATGGAAACGCCGTCTTTTCGCAATCGTTTTTTGTCGCCATTTAGAAAAAAAACGCAAATGTTTTGCGCAAATCTGTAATGGAAACGCGCCTATTGATTATTAATTTTATTATATATTAGTCATATAGCGGTGGCCAAAAGTGACGTCCCGGGTGAGAAAAAATTGGAATCTTCAGCCTTTATACAAATTCAAATTATATTGGGCATATTGGGTAGTTGTGCTTGGACTCAATTGTTTTATTTGTGATAAAAACACAATGAAATTTTGAACATGTGCAAAAACGAGAGAGCTAGTATTACCTGATTATGTCGTAGTCAATGTTGACTTTTTCCTGTTTTTCTAAGCATTTTTTTTTTTGCATAGTAAAATAAAACTTCTAGCTGTAGTTTTACTTTCTTTAACCAAGTTAGTGTTTTGTTCTTCCCTCATATTTAACATATTAAAAAATGTTAGGTTTATAATGCAAAAGTTGCATTATATAATCTAATTAAACATGCCCTTATTTGCATGCATTTACAGAACAGAAATTTGAACATTGGATAGCAAATTTTTATCACCCCATAAATCAGAAAATACTATCAACAGCAAGTTTTTAAGGAGTAAAATGTTAAATGAATCAGACAAATGATACGCGAACCCGGGTAATTATAGTTAACTAAAAACTGAATTTGAAACTAAAACCATAAAAAACAAAAGTGAAATTAAATAAATCTTAACTGAAATAAAATATAAAATAAAGAACTTAAATGTATTTTATTTCAGCTGGTTGCAAAGGCAACATTTTTGCATTCTAATCTAGTTTAACTTGTATTAAAATAATTATAATAAAAAAAAAATATATATATATAATGTCAAAAACACAACAAAATTACTTAAAAACTAACAAAAATTACATAAAGAGCTGATTCAGTATATTAATAAAAACTATAATAGTATCTCATTTACTCTGTAAAAAAGAGGCAAATAGATAAAGTGTAAAGAAATAGGCATTTATTATTCTGGATGTCGTCTTCGCATTAGTCTGAAAGTCATACAGTCAAAAGAGCCCAGAATCTCAAAATCTACCAGTTCATGAAAAATACATGTTTTTGCCTATTTTGTCTTAAGAATTCTATCATGTAAATAAAAATTTCACAATGACTTTAAGATCAAACAGAAATAAAATCAACCAGCTTTTTCCAAATGTTATCAGAAAGATATGCATATGTTTCCAATCACACATGTTTTTTTTTATCAAGTTCCTCAGGTGCATTTGTGTTGATGTGTGCTAATGTTTCCCTCTCAGAAACTTTCTGTGCAAGTGCAAGAATCTCTCGCGAAAGCCAACGATGTTGCGACGGAAACGTTCTCGTCCATGAAGACGGTGCGGAGCTTTGCTAACGAGGAGGGGGAAACCGAGAGGTACAAGAAGTGTTTAGAAGGAACGTACGCCCTGAACAAAGTGGAAGCCGCTGCTTACGCTGCCTCAACCTGGACCAATAGTGTGAGTTTTGTTGGTATAATGCACATTTTTACAAACCTATTTTATGCACTCTGTGCAGAGTATTAATTTTGAACATATGTGACACTGGACCACAAAACCAGTCAATGTTTTTTTAGGTTTATACATCACATGAAAGCTGAATAAATAAGCTTTCCATTGATGTGTGGTTTGTTAGGATAGGACAATATTTGGCTGATATACAACTATTGAAAATCTGGAATCTGAGGGTGCAAAAAAATCTAAACATTGAAAAAAAATCGCATTTAAAGTTGTCCATATATGTTCGCGATTGTGCTGCATACACACAACGATAATTTTTTTAAATATTTACGGTAGGAAATTTACAAAATATCTTCATGGAACATGATCTTTACTTAGTATCCTAATGATTTTTGGCATAAAAAATAAAAATCAATAATTTTGACATATACAATGTATTGTTGGCTATTGCCACAAATATACCCGTGCGACTCGTGACTGGTTTTGTGATCCAGGGTCACGTATGCATCCTGGAACAAACACTGCTTTAAATATTAGAGCGATTTCAAATGCATCCTGAAGTCAAGAGTTTTAAATCAAATGTGCGTTTTTCAGATGTCCAGTTTGGCTTTGAAAGTCAGTATACTGTATTATGGAGGACGGCTTGTGACAGGAAGTGATGTCAGTAGCGGTGATCTGGTTTCCTTTGTGCTGTATGAGCTTCAGTTCACATCAGCTGTGGAGGTAATCCCTCAAATCCATGCATCACTATTTAAACATCTTTAAGCCTCTGGTGCTCTTCGTGTGGTGATCAAAAATAACTAAAATACATTTTTTTATTTAAATTAAATGAATGAACGATATTGTAGTTTAATAATGTTTTTTATTTAATATTTTGATATTATTTTATGGTACTAAATTATATTTACGCTGTATTTATTATACATTTATTCACTTTTTGAGCATAGTCCTGAAAATAAAATGTCGTAATTTTTGAAAGCTTTAGAGCACAGATTTAAGTTTGATCTCTTTTAAGATGACACTTGGCAGATTATTGCTGAAGGGAAAAAAGTTTTAAAAAGTGAACTTAAAAAAAATTACAGAATTTTACGATTATTTTTACAATTTTTTTTTCGAAAACATGTTTTACTCTATAACTGTGAGAAAATCAAAGCCATATTTCTAAACAAGTTGTGTTCAAAATTTAAAGTTGATATCTCAACAAAATGAGCTTTCAGTGAGATTGTGTTCGGCTGCACTACCAAACGCTTCCACTAGAGGAAATTCGTCTCCCATTCGTTTCCAATGCGCTCATTTTTGACTGCGAGGAAAACAAGTGTGACTATTTTTTTCAGGACCATTTAACCTGTTCGAATAATTTTTTGTTCACATAGCAAGTGCCAAAACCTTTACCACGTTTCGTACCATTCCAATGAAGAAAAAAAACATCAACAAAAAAACAAATGTAAACTTTTTCGGTCAAAAACGACCGAAGAGCACCAGAACCCGCTCACAACAGCCTAGCATTGACTTTTACATGAGAAACTGCCACTGTTTTTTTCTTCTAGTCCAGTTTGTGCCTTGAAATCCCTGCCGCTTGTGTCACAGGTTCTGATGTCTTACTGGCCGCATGTAAAGAAGGCGGTCGGTGCTTCAGAAAAGATCTTCGAGTATGTGGACCGAAAGCCCGATGTTCCTCCAGACGGATCTCTCGCTCCTCCAACTCTAAACGGACACGTGTGCTTCAGAAATATCACCTTTGCTTATCCGAAGCGACCCGACACAGATGTGCTGAAGGTGTGCATTGACAAAGCTCCTATTACATTTCACAAAATACGAAGTTATGTTCAAAGAAAATAAAGCCTGTTTTGTATTAGGACACTCTATTTGACAATAAAGCACATTTTAATGCTTAAATTAATGTAATGCACTGAAAGAAATCTCATTCTCATTACTGTAATGGAAAAAAAAAACAAATATGTAAAAAATGTGACAAATTATGGTAAAATTAATTGATAAAAAAGTAAAATTATGAAAGCTTGTTTCCACTACTGAATAAAAAAAAAAGGTAATTGCGACTTTTTATCTCACATATTTGACTCTTTTTGTTCCTCAGAATTCCGAGAAAAAAAGTAAGAATTGCATGATATAAACCCACAATTGCGTGTTATAAAGTCAGAATTATGAGATATAAAGTCAGAATTGTGAGATATAAAGTCTGAATTGTGAGATATAAAGTCAGAATTGTGAGATATAAAGTCAGAATTGCGAGATATAAAGTCAGAATTGTGAGATATAAAGTCAGAATTGTGAGATATAAAGTCAGAATTGTGAGATATAAAGTCAGAATTGCGAGATATAAAGTCAGAATTGTGAGATATAAAGTCAGAATTGTGAGATATAAAGTCAGAATTGTGAGATATAAAGTCAGAATTGCGAGATATAAAGTCAGAATTGTGAGATATAAAGTCTGAATTGTGAGATATAAAGTCAGAATTGTGAGATATAAAGTCAGAATTGCGAGATATAAAGTCAGAATTGTGAGATATAAAGTCAGAATTGTGAGATATAAAGTCAGAATTATGAGATATAAAGTCAGAATTGTGAGATATTAAGTCAGAATTGCGAGATATAAAGTCAGAATTGTGAGATATTAAGTCAGAATTGCCAGATATAAAGTCAGAATTGTGAGCTATAAAGTCAGAATTGCGAGATATAAAGTCAGAATCGTGAGATATTAAGTCAGAATTGTGAGATATAAAGTCAGAATTATGATATATAAAGTCAAAATTATGAGATATAAAGTCAGAATTGTGAGATATAAAGTCAGAATTGTGAGATATAAAGTCACAATTATCTTTTAAATTGTTTTTTTTCTGTGGCGGAAACAAGCTTTCATACAAAAGCGATGTTCGGAGCGATGTTTTTTTTCAATGATCCTTCAAGTTCAGAAAATATTATATATATTATATATATGAGGAAAGAAAAAAACACTAATCTTGGTTGAGGTATTTATCTGACAAAATTATTTTGCAAAAAAGGAAAACTACAGCTACAAAAAACTGCATAGAAATACAAAAATCTGTCAGGAAAATGCAAACATTGACTACAACATAATCAATTATTAATATTTTCTTGGTTCTCTCTTGATTTTGCATGTGTTCATAATTTCTGGCCATAAAATTATGTGACACACACAATTTGACATGTTTCATTGTGTTATCACAAAAATTGACTCCAAGCATAACTACGCTTATAAAATCTTTAATAATATTTGAATAAAGGATTAAGATGGACTGGATATCTGCTTTTGCCACTACTGTATATTTAATGAAAGACTGTGTTGTTGGTGCTTCTAGAGCGTTTCTCTCGAGCTGAAGCCGGGCCAGATCACGGCTCTAGTGGGTCCGTCAGGTTCTGGAAAAACCACTATTGTGAGTTTGCTGGAGAGATTTTACCAGCCTCAAAATGGGCAGATTTTATTGGACCAGAAGCCACTGTTGAGCTACAAGGACAAATATCTGCATGAGAAGGTAATCCTATTATTTGCTCTATACTAACAGCTGCATGTAAGTGAATATAAATAAAAGTGTCTGGGTTTCTCTGTTTGCTGACCTCGTTTAATCTCCACGCTCTCAGATTAGTGTGGTGTCACAGGAGCCGGTGCTGTTTGCTCGGTCTGTGCGGGAAAACATCAAATATGGCAAAGAAAACGCCTCGGATGAAGAAATACACGCTGCTGCCAAGCTGGCCAATGCTGACGATTTCATTTCTAGTTTACCTAAAGGATATGACACGGGTGAGTCTTAAACACTTTGTGAAACTCACTATAATAGCTCATGGCGAGATTAAAGGACAATTCCAGCCAAAAATCAAATGAAACTAGCGCTAAATAATATCTTTGGAAAACAGTCTCGACCAGTCGAACCACGAACTGCGTTTTCCAAAGATGGCTCCTGGTCTCGTTCTCACACACTAGAGCTCGTTCACACATGCGCACTCTTCAGAAACTACACTTTAAATCTCCTGACAAACTAAAAGACGTAAATGACATTTGTATGTGCTCTAAATAAAAGATATAGATTGCTCTTATTTGTCTCAAGATCAGGATTTATTGAGTCACATGTGATGAAAACTAGAAACTCTTCTTCTAACCGCAGGTCGAGATCTGCCATCACAAACACACAACTCTGCGATGCTGTTTGCGAATGTTCGTTGGAACGATGTTTTTAAGAAACACACACTAGTTAAACTGCTGATAACGAAGGAACTTGCAAACATAGTTGACTAACGATGCTTTCGGGAAACACACCCCAGTTTACTTCCTGTCTCTATGAAGCCCCTCCTTCTGAAAAGCACACTGAGCTCTGATTGGTCAGCTGGATCAGTGTGTTGTGATTGGTCGAGCGCTTCGAGTGTGTTTTGGGAAATGTCCCGCCCCTTACCATAACCGCCAGTTTAACACACTACTAACTAACTCAACCAGGCCCCGCCCCTTTATTCTGCGTATGAATTATTATAATGAGGAATATTGTGACGTGTTCGTTCCCGGAAGAAACTCAAGATACAATGGAGGCGTTTCAGGAGTTCAGGAACACTGACACTGATATAGAGAATAACTGTTACTTTCCAGAGCTTTTTCATGCTGAAACAGCAACATTACACACTAAAGAAAGATGAACTTTTAAAAAACGCACAATTGTACCTCTTTAATAGTACTTATAGTAACCATATATACACAGTAGTCAACATTTGAAGTGGATCAAAAACTTTCATCAAAGTTATACATGAATTTTGAACAATACCCGTTCTTGTCTTAGGACAACTTTGATTCACTTTTTTGATCCACTTCAAATGTTGACTACTGTATATATATATATTAGGGCTGTCAATTAAACGCGTTATTAACGGCGTTAACGCATTTTAACGTGATACATTTTTTTCCGCGAGATTAACATGCTTTTTGGCCTAGCAAAATATGTAGTTTTTCTGCAACAGGACGCGGCATGTGCAGCGCTGCGCTATGAAACACATTCATTTCAATGGCTTGCGCCGCGCGAGGACGTTTTGTTGCTTCATCGACCAAAGCGCAAGCTGATCTAGCTAGAGCGTAAACACACTTGTTGCAAGCCGGCCAAATAGTAGGTTAACGTTACGTTTTGAGTGGATGACGAGCGCAAGACGCCGAAATGGATGCCAATAAGATTCTGAATTGAAAGTTTCTCTTGACAAGACCAAAGTGATCTGTGTGTTTTGTCATTGTGAACTGAGCTGTCATCGCAGCACGTCCAGTCTGAAATACCACTTGATGGACAAGCACACACACACACACACACACACACACACACACACACACACACACACACACACACACACACACACACACACACACACACACACACACACACACACACACACACACACACACACACACACAGCTTATGCAAATTCTGCAAACCCTCGTCAATATCAGGACCTCGTCAGTTTTTCCTTCACCCTTTTATTGATGGACAGTGTTACATTGTGTGAGAGATTATTTGCTTCAAGTGAGAATGTTCTAGTGTGAAATTGAACACAGTATTGTCAATGTTGTTTTCAATAAAAAACATTTGCACAAAGCAAGCCGATCCACTTTTTTATGTTGATAAGAGCATTAAAATCAGAAAAAATAATGGGACAAAAAGAAATCAAGAAACATTTAGAATAGATAAAATGTGCGATTAAATGTGCGATTAAACTATGACATTAATGCGATTAATCACGACTTAACTATGACATTAATGCGATTAATCGCGAGTTAACTATGACATTAATGTGATTAATCGCGAGTTAACTATGACATTAATGCGATTAATCGCGAGTTAACTATGACATTAATGAGATTAATCGCGAGTTAACTATGACATTAATGCGATTAATCACGAGTTAACTATGACATTAATGTGATTAATCACGAGTTAACTATGACATTAATGCGATTAATCGCGAGTTAACTATGACATTAATGCGATTAATCGCGAGTTAACTATGCCATTAATTGCGATTAATCGCGAGTTAACTATGACATTAATGCGATTAATCGCGAGTTAACTATGACATTAATGCGATTAATCGCGAGTTAACTATGACATTAATGCGATTAATCGCGATTAAATACTTTAATCGTTTGACAGCACTAATATATATATCTGATCTAAAGTTTTAGAAAGTAAGAGGTGTTGTTTGGTGTTCAGATGCGGGCGAGAAGGGCGGTCAGGTTTCCGGAGGACAGAAGCAGCGCATCGCCATCGCCAGAGCTTTGATTCAGAAACCGCAGGTTCTGGTTCTGGATGACGCCACGAGCTCACTGGACACTGAGAGTGAACACAGGGTAAGATATACACCGGATCTTTGAGCAATACTTTATTGTGCTTTTCTTACGCTATATTTCTTTCAATGCTATATTTTCTAAATGTCATAATCATGTTTTTTTTTAATTGTTTTTTTTAAATTTATTTCGAATTTATATAAAAAAAGAACATCCAACAAGAAAATGAAAATCAAATAAAAAAATCAAAGTGATAAGAATAACACAAATTAATTGACAATAGTTACAGCCATAGACTTTCTAACTCTTGTCATTGTCCATTACAAATTATATTAGGAAATAATAAATTATATATTTCAGAAGTACAGGAAAAAAAAAAAGAAAAGTAATGATAACACACCATGAAACTGAAGATAATTACTAGCCCCAAAAACACTAATTATTCCCCGCCTACTTCATCCCTATATCCCTTAAAAACCATATCTTAATACTTGATTTTAAATTTGGACATTGCTTTAGTTCCTCATTGAGCTTTACTCCAGAACTTGGAATGCAAAAGCTTTTCCTGGTTGTCCGTATCCTGTTTGTTTTAAAGTTGTGTGCATATGTTAACAAACAAGTATTCATTACTTCAATGAGCTCATTGTTTCTGCATTAAATTACTATATTGTTTAAATCAATACATTTTTAGCTAACTGTGATTTTGTATATGTACATTTCTGAAATACATAACTTATACAATTACCTCTGATAACAGATCACTTTAAATTGTAATGTGGACTTTTTCTGTAAAGCTGCGTTTAAATTACGTGTATTGTGAAAACCGCTATACAAATAAACGTGAATTGAATTACAAAACGAAGTTACCAGCATTAACACTGACAATTAACACTTTTCACCGACTTCGACACCGAATTCAATGTGGATTTGTAATTTATAATTAATATAAAGACAGTAATTAACTATACTAATATTAACTATGTATATAGCCTATATACGCGAAGTGAACTGTCTTTATAAAGTTAATTACTGTCTTTATATTAATTATGCTAGCGTGTTAGTGCGGGGCTATTTTGAGCCTTGTTAGTGGTATTAACTAGCGATTTTTATTTTTATTTATTCGATGCCTCATACTCTATAAGCTATAATCTAATCTGTGGTTAAACTAAAACGTTAAAACTGGGTACATTCGATTGTCATGAAAACACATCCCAGAGAACGCTCGACTCGACCCATGTGTTATTTAGCTCTAAGTTCATTTTTGGCCGTCCTTTAAAGCAAAATTAAAAACCTATCTTTTCCAGACGGCTTATAATCGCTGAGTTTCAAATATGTTTTTTTTTCTTCTAAACATTGTGTATTTGTGTCTTATTTTCATATTATGTTCTGTTTCGTTTTTCGTGTTTCATTTAAATTATATTGTTCAGCGCAATAGTCGCCATTGTTTTTATCGTGCTTCATAAATAAATAGAGATTGATTTTTCCCGTCCTCTTCTTCTCTCAGGTGTTCAGCGCTCTGAAGAAGGACCTGAAGAGTTGCACGGTTCTGCTCATCACACACAGACTGAGCGGCGTGGAGAACGCAGATCACATCGTCTTCCTCCGAGAAGGAGAAGTGGTCGAGGAGGGAAGCCCTCAGGAACTGCTGGGAAAACAGGGACACTACGCAGAGTTCGCCAAACAACAGAATACTGCAATCCATCGCAAAAACGCAGAAGACCTTACAAACACCGACCAATGATCATCTACATCAGCTATCATGTGATATCAGCACAAATCAGATGACACGTTTTGCATTTTTTTTCTCCATTAGTACATATTTCTCAGCTGGTCATTTATGTAAATTCTGTTAGTGTTTTTAAATTAGGTGTAAATATCACAAAAAACGTGAGAAAAGATATGGGTGAATCTCACTAAAATATGTCCAGGTAGAATCATTAACATTTTTGTTATTGTGACTTATTTTTCCCAATTCAAACAAAATGCATAATGTGCACAAAAACTAACTATTGCACACATATTATATTTCATAGTCTTCACAAGAGTGTCCTTTGGATATGCATTATATTTCCATTACATCATGTAATGCATAGTTAAATTGCACAGGTGTACTACATTTTTTAATCAGTTTACATGATTTACATCAGGATAAACTAAATGTAAATCTTTTTTTAAATGTAAATGGCTAACCATTATAATGGCATACTGTTATATATACAGTAGTGTGCAAAAGTGATGTCTGGAGGGGAAATTTGTTTTTAATGACCCCTAGAAGTTTAATGAAACCATCAAAATGTGAAATATTGTATATTTTTAAACAAACAATAACAATAAACTTGGTTAAGGTATTTATTATTAGCCAAACAATTATTTGGGAAAAAGGCAAACTACAGCGACAAGTTTTTATTTTACTATGTAAAAAACTGCATAGAAACACAAAACGCTAACAGGAAAAAGCAAACATAACCTGTTATTAATATTTAATTGTCTCTCTCTCATTTTTGCATGTGTTCATAATTTCTGGCCAAAAATGATGTCGCCACAATTTGTCATGTTTCATTGCGTTATTATCACAAATAAAACAATCAACTCCAAGTACAGCAACACATTTTTACACATTTTTGAAGATATACATTTTCCTAGGCTAGACATAACTTTTGGACACTAGCCTACTGTAAATATATGCATATATAATTGAATTGCCATGAAAACCATGTGGGAAAACGTTTTATTTTTTGTTTTTGTGTAAACCAAACATCATTTACTTTTTATTTCTGCATAAAATATGTTCTGTTCTTGATGTGTTTCAGGAGAGTCACCCATATACCGTTAATCAGGGCTAGTAAATCGCTTGCTAAACATTTTCCCAGCATTCAAACCCGATCTGTTTTTACACTTATGGTGTTTCTGTTCTGAACTTTTTCTTGGCTATATAAATGATAGAGTTAATAAAAGCAGTTCTACCCCTGTGGTTGATATATGTTCATGTTGTAAATAAATAAACATACATCATTAATGTCATTTTGTAATTTTTTGCTTTTTATTTAATGCTTAACAGATCAGTTGTTGTTTATCATGTTGATTTAAAAAAACAATCGTTACGTAGGCCTATATGTATAACCAATAATGTTTGATAATGATTTATTATTTAAAAAAAAGCTTCATATAATTTAGAAGTTGAGGGTTAGCAGTTCAAATATGTACTTATGAAACCTGAAACTTTATCCTTAAATATGTGTAACATGCTAAATAAGTAATACAGTAGGTCTGCTGTTCAAAAACTTTATTAAAACATTATTATTGTTATTTAATTATTGATACAGTTTAGGTTCGTTTCTCTGTCATAATCTTAAAATCCTCACTAGATGGTAACCGTGAGTCATACACAAAATCCCTGGGCGCGTCTATCGCTGGAACGACGTGAGCCTCAGCCAATAAAGAAGCAGCTTCAGAGGCGGGACGAATTCTGATTGGTCGTTTGCGTTCTTATATAAAAATCCTGGAGCGGAAATTGAAAAACGCCATTTGTTAGTTGGACGGATCGGGGAAGCTCGAGCATAAGGAGCTGAATAACAATAAAACGGGGGCGAAAACGCAGGATTCCGCGACGCAAAACAATCGCGATCCATCCGAATGGAGGCAGCCATCAACCCGTCTTTTGACAGGTAGTATATGCGTGCCTTCGGAGCCTATAACTAATCCTATGCGTGTCTTTAATCACAAAGGATGTGGAAAAGGGGAGGAAGCGTTTGTTTACAAGTTCATTTTCTTTCTTGTATCTCATAGTGGATGTTAAAACGGCCTTTTAAACGAGTTCCAGCCTGTATAATAATAGCATGCAGCGAGCATCACTGTGTTGTGGGTCTGTACTGCATCATTTCCCTTCGCCATCTTCAGCATTTAAAGGGCCACACTCACTGAAACACACATAATGTAAGTGCAGTGTAATGAATAAATGTTTTAGCTGTTATTGTGTGTTTTTAAGGAGAGCATGAATGCAGTGAACACTTGTTTACAAACAGAGAATAGGCGGGACAGACTGAATGCCATTTACAGTAACGTTAGCTAACGTTATATAGTCGCTTTCAGTGCAGTATTTATGTTGTTCTATACAGTTTATTTTGTCCTGATGCTAATGCACCACCATTTCCTGCATGAGATGAATTGATTATTGAATTAATGTGTCTTTTATTATTTCATATATCTTCTTAATGGTCCTCTCCAGTGCACGAGTTTTTATGGCTTCTAAACGATTTGTTGAAATTGATACTGGAAGTAGTCATTAGAAAAGGGTTTAATATGATAAATGTTTGACATTTTATCCAGTAAAAATGTGTTCATAAAGGTTGTGTGTGTGTGTGTGTGTGTGTGTGTGTGTGTGTGTGCGTGCGTGTGTGTGTGTATCAGTGCTGTCAAATTGATAGATCGCATCTAACAAAATTTTGTAAATATATAATGTGTATGTACAGTATATATATAATGTTTATAAATTGTATCATGATTTCTACAAAAATATGTTGCAGCACAACGGTTTTCAAAATTGATAAATAATAGTAATAAATGTCTTGAGCAGCAAATAATCTTCACAATAGAATGATTTCTGATGGATACACATACATATGCATGAAATTTAATGTTGCAATGTAAAATATAATAGTAAACTCTAAATATAATAAACACTATTTTATCTAGTATCTCCATTCCCTAAAAATATACATATTTGTATACTGTATGTACATTAGTGCTGTCAAATCGATTAAACTTGATTATACATCTACCATAAAAGTTTGTATATGTGTTTGTGTGTGCATGCATGTTTGCATGTATACACACACACACTTATTCTATATTTAAAAACTTATGTTAGATGCAATAAATCGATTTCATAGCACCATATATATGTATATATATATATATATATAAACAAACAATGCAGTGTTCAATATGCAATGTAATACAGTACGTTGTTTATTTTTATATATATATATATATATATATATATATATATATATAGTTTATATGTGTGTGTGTGTATTTTTTTATGTAATGTATATTATGTAGATATTAATGGGGAATTGTTCTAGTCGCTATAGTTTGCACAAAAAAATGCAGTGTTGAATATGCAATATAATACTGTATTGCATTATTTATTTCATATAAATATTTGTATCTCCTTATTCTTCAGACCCAAGGTTAAATGCTGCATGATCTCTGGTGTTTGTGTTTGCGTGGCAGCAGTTCTGTGGGAGTGAGTCTGTCTGTCATGAGTGGGATGGAGCAGAGTTCGGGAAAGCGTATCCGTAAACCGTCTCTGCTGTACGAGGGCTTCGAGAGCCCGTCTCTGCCCCACGCGCCTCCACCCGGTCCTCCTGCACCCCAACAGCCCTCGGTGAACGACCCGGGCCGACTGGGACGCACCACCAACCAGCTGCAGTTCCTACACAAGGTCCTGGTCAAAGCGTTGTGGCGCCATCATTTCGCGTGGCCTTTCCATGAACCCGTGGACGCAGTTCGACTCAGCTTACCTGTGAGTGAACAATCACTTTCTGAGACCAAATCTCATTATTGTCTCTTCCGTGAGCACTTAAAGGGATAGTTCACCCAAAATTAAAAATTGCTGCATGATTTACTCTCTCAAGGCATCCTAGGTGTATATGACATTCTTCTTTCAGACGAATATAATCAGAGTTATATAAAAAATGTCCTGGCTCTTCCAAGCTTTATAATGGGTGTGAAATCCATCTATCCATCATAAAAGTGCATCTGTCCATCATAAAAGTGCATCTGTCCATCATAAAAGTGCATCTATCCATCATAAAAGTGCATCTGTCCATCATAAAAGTGCATCCATCCATCATAAAAGTGCATCAATCCATCATAAAAGTGCATCTGTCCATCATAAAAGTGCATCTGTCCATCATAAAAGTGCATCTGTCCATCATAAAGGTGTATCAATCAATCATAAAAGTGCATCTGTCCATCATAAAAGTGCATCTCTCCATCATAAAAGTGCATCTATCCATCATAAAAGTGCATCTGTCCATCATAAAAGTGCATCTGTCCATCATAAAAGTGCATCTGTCCATCATAAAAGTGCATCTGTCCATCATAAAAGTGCATCTGTCCATCATAAAAGTGCATCTGTCCATCATAAAGGTGTATCTGTCCATCATAAAAGTGCATCTGTCCATCATAAAAGTGCACCTCTCCATCATAAAAGTGCATCTATCCATCATAAAAGTGCATCTGTCCATCATAAAAGTGCATCTGTCCATCATAAAAGCGCATCGGTCCATCATAAAAGTGCATCTATCCATCATAAAAGTGCATCTGTCCATCATAAAAGTGCATCCGTCCATCATAAAAGTGCATCTGTCCATCATAAAAGTGCATCTGTCCATCATAAAAGTGCATCTATCCATCATAAAAGTGCATCTGTCCATCATAAAGGTGTATCAATCAATCATAAAAGTGCATCTGTCCATCATAAAAGTGCATCTCTCATCATAAAAGTGCATCTATCCATCATAAAAGTGCATCTATCCATCATAAAAGTGCATCTGTCCATCATAAAGGTGTATCAATCAATCATAAAAGTGCATCTGTCCATCATAAAAGTGCATCTGTCCATCATAAAAGTGCATCTATCCATCATAAAAGTGCATCTATCCATCATAAAAGTGCATCTATCCATCATAAAGGTGTATCAATCAATCATAAAAGTGCCTCTGTCCATCATAAAAGTGCATCTCTCCATCATAAAAGTGCATCTATCCATCATAAAAGTGCATCTATCCATCATAAAAGTGCATCTGTCCATCATAAAAGTGCATCTGTCCATCATAAAGGTGTATCAATCAATCATAAAAGTGCCTCTGTCCATCATAAAAGTGCATCTATCCATCATAAAAGTGCATCTATCCATCATAAAAGTGCATCTATCCATCATAAAAGTGCATCTGTCCATCATAAAAGTGCATCTGTCCATCATAAAAGCGCATCGGTCCATCATAAAAGTGCATCTGTCCATCATAAAAGTGCATCTATCCATCATAAAAGTGCATCTGTCCATCATAAAGGTGTATCAATCAATCATAAAAGTGCATCTGTCCATCATAAAAGTGCATCTCTCATCATAAAAGTGCATCTGTCCATCATAAAAGTGCATCTGTCCATCATAAAAGTGCATCTCTCCATCATAAAAGTGCATCTATCCATCATAAAAGTGCATCTGTCCATCATAAAAGTGCATCTATCCATCATAAAGGTGTATCAATCAATCATAAAAGTGCCTCTGTCCATCATAAAAGTGCATCTCTCCATCATAAAAGTGCATCTATCCATCATAAAAGTGCATCTATCCATCATAAAAGTGCATCTATCCATCATAAAAGTGCATCTGTCCATCATAAAAGTGCATCTGTCCATCATAAAAGCGCATCGGTCCATCATAAAAGTGCATCTATCCATCATAAAAGTGCATCTATCCATCATAAAAGTGCATCTATCCATCATAAAGGTGTATCAATCAATCATAAAAGTGCCTCTGTCCATCATAAAAGTGCATCTCTCCATCATAAAAGTGCATCTATCCATCATAAAAGTGCATCTATCCATCATAAAAGTGCATCTATCCATCATAAAAGTGCATCTGTCCATCATAAAAGTGCATCTGTCCATCATAAAAGCGCATCGGTCCATCATAAAAGCGCATCTATCCATCATAAAAGTGCATCTATCCATCATAAAAGTGCATCTATCCATCATAAAGGTGTATCAATCAATCATAAAAGTGCATCTGTCCATCATAAAAGTGCATCTGTCCATCATAAAAGCGCATCGGTCCATCATAAAAGCGCATCGGTCCATCATAAAAGTGCATCTGTCCATCATAAAAGTGCATCTGTCCATCATAAAAGTGCATCTCTCATCATAAAAGTGCATCTGTCCATCATAAAAGTGCATCTGTCCATCATAAAAGCGCATCGGTCCATCATAAAAGCGCATCTATCATCATAAAAGTGCATCTATCCATCATAAAAGTGCATCTCTCCATCATAAAAGTGCTAAATTCTGTCATTATTGATTCACTCTTGTGTTGTTCTACAACCATGTGCTTGGCATTTCATCGATATCTGTCTAATCTGAAATCTTCAAAAGTTATTTTAAATTCAATATTACTGTTTTATTGTACTTTTGATTAAATAATTAATGCCGCTTGGGTGAGCATAAGAGACTTTATAGTCAAACCTAAATTTATTCAGACACCTTCAAAATTTTTTAAAAAAAATTATCACAGTTTATTCGCTATAGTTTAGAAAATGGTAATAAAATATGAGAATAACTGAGTTATTAAATCAGTTGATATGTCACTGTTTTTGTCCGTCCTTCTGTTAGACTCTCACACATGAATTATGTTGAATATCTGTCAGCTGTTAAATTTAACTACACAATTAGATGATACCAGTTTAGCTCAAACAATTACCAAGCAATGCTTCATGTTGTTCAGTCTGTGGTGTAAAAAGCTGCATCAGTTATTAAAGAAAAAACACTTCAGCAAAACATGATCAGCTCAAAGTGTCTGAATAATTTTTGGTCCCAAATTTGTATTAATGTTACTGGTAGTCGCTGTATGAAGTATTGTTGGGTATAATATGTCACAGTTTACTTTATTTTGCTTTCCTCACTTACATAAATGATCTATAGTGTCCTGCACACACTAGTAACAACAAATAAAACAATCTGCAGTCTGAATAATGTTTGGTTTGACTCTGGATGTTGTTGTAAGTTATACTCGATCCCTTTCTGACTGTTGTGGCAGCTCATATTACCAATAGTCTGACAGCATCTCTACAAGCGTTGACCTTCCCCATTATTCACATGCACAGATGATATGATCTCCAGTGACGCCTGTTTTTCTTTCAGGACTACCATAAGATCATTAAACAGCCGATGGACATGGGCTCGATCAAGAAACGTCTGGAGAATAACTACTATTGCAGCGCCGGCGAATGTCTGCAGGACTTCAATACCATGTTCACTAACTGCTACATTTACAATAAGGTGTGTGTGTGTCTGTGTCTGTGTGTGTGTGTGTGTGTGTGTCTGTGTCTGTGTCTGTGTCTGTGTCTGTGTCTGTGTCTGTGTGTGTGTGTGTGTGTGTGTGTGTTGCAATGGACACATTAGTAGGGTTGGAAATCGAAAATCGATTCCAATTCAGGATTCGAATACTTGTTATGAGATTAAAATTTCGATTGCTCTTTTTGATTCCTTTGTGAGCATTTCAATATGACTTAAAACTATTCAGAAAATTATGTTTTCTGTGCTTAATGTGTATCAGTATATTGGATCCGTGCGGCTCTTAAAGTGACAGCACTAATATTTCTGCCGTCTCTATAATCATACAACACTAATCAAACAACAAAAGACAAAGAGAAAATTCACTCGTTCTTGACTGAATAACTTTTGTAACTATACTTGTAATGTATATTTTATTTATAAAGTGCAGTTATTTTACATTTGATTACAGTTTCTGTACCTGAAAATCTTAAAACGCTGTTTATTTCAGCTAGTTATTTTTCTATGATATTTTTAAACCACAGGCAAACGTTGCTTGTGTAAGTGTTCTTTAACTAGGGATTTTTGTTCTTCATTTAAACGTTTTGCAATTAGACTGAATGTGAATGATATCTATGTTTTTTTTCACCTTATTGGAATCGATAAGCAGAATCGTTAAAATACGAACTATATCCAACCCTAGTTTTTAGGCCTTAATAATACAGCAATTAGGCCTAGTTGTAATTGCTGTATTATTAAGCACATAGTGCACTATAATAAAATGTGACAGATTCAAATGGTTATAGCTGACATGAAGAACATGCGTCATTTCATGTTTAAAATAAGAGTTTATACTTTCTAGACATACTTGAATGCTGTCAGATGCATGCATGTATTAATATGCGTCCACATACACCACCGGTCAAAAGTTTGGGCTCAGGAAAATAAACAAATACTTTTATTCAGCAAGGACGCCTTAAATTGATCAAAGTGACAGAAATGTATAATATTGATTCCATTTCGATTTTCCAATGATTCTATTTCTAATAAATGCTTTTCTTTTTAACTTTCTATTGATCAAAGAATCCTGAAAAAAAGGATAGCTGTTTCCACTAAAATCTCAAGCAGCACAACTGTGTTCAACACTGATAATATTCATAAATGTTTCTTGTAGCAAATCATCATATTATAGTGATTTCTGAAGGATCATGTGACACTGAAGACTGGAGTAATGATGCTGAAAATTCAGCTTTGATCACAGGAATAAATTACACTGCACTATATATTCACATAGAAAACAGAGGATTTACATTGGAATAATATTTCACAATTTTTCTGTTTTTACTGTATTTTTAATCAAATAAATAAATGAATGAAATAAACAATTGAACGGTTTGATCATGTACTAAAGGAAATTATTTGGAAATGCTTTTGCATTCTATCGCAAAATGTTTGCATTCCCTCTTAAAAAAACTTTGCGTTCGTTCTTTTCAAGTGAGAGCTAAGTTTCTCGAGGGAACGCAAACATTTGTGATCGAACGCAAAAGCATTTCCAAATAATTTCATATTTTTCTCCATGTCCCTTAAGTTTATGGGCTCCGTACCGTTTATTCCTGCATGTACATATCAACATCTATCCAGCAACTGATGCCCCTGAATTGTTTTTCAGCCCACAGACGACATTGTGCTGATGGCACAGTCTCTGGAGAAGGTCTTCTTACAGAAAGTTGCCCAAATGCCCCCGGATGAGATCGAGTTTCTCCCTCCTACTCCAAAAGGTAGAGGAGCTAAAACCATTAAAGGACGCAGAGGCAGAGGTGAGTTGCACAGCCATGTAATTAGGGCTGCACGATTAATCGCAATGAAACCGCACGCGATTTAGCAAAGGCTGCGATTATTTTATGCGCAGCTCGCCAGTGCAGTGCGGCTGCTCCATCTGAACACCAGAGGGCGCTCTCACACACAGACACGCCAAATACGCCCTGCCGCAGAAATACACTAACACACATCATTTCAGGAAATCCCTATCGCTGTAGCTGAATAAACAGAAGATTGAAACGCTTTGTTTGACTTATAAACACACAACTGCCTTATTCCGTATAAGAAGCCACATCATCTCACAGAAGGATGAGCTCAACTGTCGTTATGAAGTGAGTATGGTGTAAAAGCATGCTATTAAATGTTGTCTTTAGTTAGACAAGAGGCTCATAAATGCTTGGAAAGATGTTTGACGTGTGTTGCTTTTTCAAATGCACATTATAAGTGACTCAAACTCAGTGCTTTCAGATGGAGCCGCGTTTACAGAGCCGTGCATCAATGACAAGCTGCACATAAAAAAATATCGCAGCATTTACGATTTCATAATCGCGATTAGGGCTGAACGATTAAGGAAAATAATCTAATTGCGATTTTTTTAACCAATATTGCGATTGCGATTTAATATGCGATTACTTTAAGTTGTTTACCTTCTGTATTAGTCGACAAAGACAAGCAATAAATCATTGTACAGTAGGGATGTGAATCTTTAGGCAGCTCATGATCCGATCTAATTTTTTTCTTATTAATTAATCTTAATAATACTCAAAATATGTATTTAATTACATGTGTAAATATACATACATTATATATATATATATATATATATATATATATAATATATTAATTCAACCAATTACATGTTAAGAATTTTAAAAAAAATTAAATTTAAAAAGCTAGTAAATAAAGAGGAACAAAAAAAAAACATTACAAGCAATAAACAAAGAGTGCTTTCAGCATTTAAAAGTAGTCTGTCTGAACGTTTTCCATTCGAGAGCTGGAGTGATTTTCCCCCTATACGATAAGCTGCATTCACACTAATGCACATATCTCTTTTTAACTTGTAAATGTAGTTTGTCCTATTGGTTTAAGATATAACTGACCGTGTTTACAAATAATTTCGCGTCAAAAGCATTTTGAGATGCAAGTACATTTAACCAATGAGTCGCTCACAGCCGCATGCATGAGTCGAGCCCTCTTCACAAAGCGCGCGTAAGTATTTTAAAATGAAAGCAGCTTTCTCAGTGATTTTCATAATTTTAATATATAAGCCAACTACATTCCAAAAGACATAATGCATTTGTGGAGCATTTGTAAGGAAAATTCCGGCGGCCAAGACCGAGCACTGCAAGAGTAACATCAAAGCGGCAAAACCTGTGCAATGAAGCCCGAGACTGTGTGTGTGTGTGTGTGAGAGAGAGAGAGAGAGAGAGAGAGAGAGATTAGAAGCAAGCAGAATACGGTTGTTCCTAAAGCACGCACAGCATCATCACGCATGTGTGTTTAAAGACTAAGCTCAGATTCGATTCTGAAATTCTCTGAATCGATCCAGAATTGTTGGAGAGAGAATAAATAACACAATATCACATACATAAAAAATAAACTGTTCTTTCCTGTATGCCAGACCTATGCGTAGCGTGCCAAGTTGATGCTTGATTTGCAGACTGCTTTTCTCTCGCGTGTCACATGACCAGTGTAATCGCAGCTTTTGCGGTTACAAAATCGCATTTCATCATATCGCGATATTATCGCAAATGCAATTAATCGTTCAGCCCTAATCGCGATTAACCGGATCGGTTTAAGTGCGATTTCATGTAAATTGCGATTAATCGTGCAGCCCTACATCTGTAGTCACATTTGTAGCTTATTCTTGCCAAGAACAGCCCGTTTAGATGTTAAAGTCCCCCTGTGTTGAAAATCCAGCTTTTAATGTTGTTTATATGTCTATATGGTGTTTTTAATATGCTTTAAGACAAACCGTGTGTAAATTCATAAGTCGACAGCATTGCTGAGTATTTTCTGCTTAAAACTGCAGTGAACCAAAGACAGTCTCAAAAACACGCTTTGAAATCGCTGGTGTTTCTGACGTCACAAACTACCTTGTAACCAATCAGATCAACGTGTGATCGTCAACGAGTGGATCTCTGAGTGAGTGAGTGAGTGGAGGCGGGGCTCATTTGCATATTCATAGAACCGCGCATACTAATTGAGGCAGTTTTAAGAAATAAAATGATTGACTACAGGGGGACTTTAAGCAGTTAATTAGTGTTCTATCACTTTGGTAAACTTTTTTAATAATTGCATGTGATCATTTATTTCCATCAGGAGGAGGAAGTGTTGTGACGGCTCACCAGGTGCCAGCGGTGTCTCAGTCGGCGTACTCTCCTTCCTCACCCGAGACGCCAGATTCACGGTTTTCCACTCCTCCACAGACCCTGCTGAGCAACACTGGTCCTCCTACACCACTGATGACCCCTCCACCCACTCAACCCACGGCAAAGGTACACACACACACACACACACACACACAATCACATTCAATTCACATTTATTTGTATAGCGCTTTTCACAATACACATAACTTCAAAGCAGCTTTACAGAAAATGCACGAGTCCACATTACAATTTAGAGTGATCTGTTATCAGAGGTTATGCATTTCAAAAATGTACATATACAAAATCACAGTTAGCGAAAAAGGTATTAATTTAAACAATGTAATAATTTAATACAGAAACAATGAGCTCATTTAAGTACTGAATACTTGTTTGTTTACAAATGATTATGACATTTAGAAAAATGTAGCATTGGTGCATGTTGATTCTTGAGTCGTCGCGGGACTGACATTGACACTGTATTATATACCTTTCGATACCAATACCATGACTTCGATACCGGTTTCTGAACGATACTTTTTTCCATAACAAAATTTATGAACGGATAATATTATAGCAGAGACTGTAACAATGTGAAGAGAGGGGAAAAAACAAGAAAGCTAAACTTAATGCAGCCAACCTTAAGGATAATCACACTTTACAAGATACCTAGTTTAATGTGAGTTAATTCCTTTTTCCCCCCCGTTTTAATTTTTGTGGATGGTTAAATTAAATTTTATTAATCCAAAATCATGCGTGATTAATTGAAATTATGAAACTTTAAATTTAACAGCAATTTATTAACAGTTAAACAAAATGTATTTTATTTTCGAAAACATATCTAATTAATTGAACTCATAAAAACAACTTAATTTATTAATTTGTATATAAAAATAGGGCCCCATGAAGTGTTTTTTTTACTCTGTGTTGTGTATTTTCATATGCTATTCAGTCGGTGCCTAAAAAGTATCGAACTCGATTCCCAGCCCTAATTATATCTTTATGATATTACGCTGTACCCACATTGGACCAGTGGTTTGGAAAATGGAAAGATGATTCATGTGCAAGCGCCATATTTTGGTCAGGCGCGGGAATTCATTCGGCGACCCCTTACTGTGCATTATGGGTATTCTGTTGAGTGTTCATCATTTGTACACTTGTTATTGCGGTGCATTATGGGATTAAAGAATGCACTCGATAACGTCCACTATGGTTTCGGACACCAATAATAGTGGCATATTCAAGGGTATAGAGGCGGATTACGGACACAGCCCAGATTTACTCGCAAGCCGATCTCAGTCACTTGACACCGTTACCACGCAGTTACATTCAAGCTATATTAAGGCATGAAGACATTTTTTCAAAGAAAAACGTTTAAATATGTCATTTTGGACATGAGTTTTAAGGGATAAAATGATTGACTACAGGGGGACTTTAAAAATAAAAGAATTTTCACTTTAGCCAGTAGATGGCGGCAGCGGAGCAATTATTGGCTGGTTAGCCATTTCCAGCAATGTTAAAGCAATAAATAAAGCAATGTTTTACTTTTGGATTTATATTTAGACATTATGTAATCACTATTATAAAATTTAAATCATCAAGAAATAATTTATTTTTGTCAGTTTGCACATTATTATACTAAAGCTTGACGTAGTCAAGTCTACAAACTTTTCAAATTGTGACTGAATTTCATTCCTTCTTATAATCACCGAAACTGTCTGTCAGTTCAGTTCGATACTATAGAAAAACAATTTAATGAGACTACAGTATGTAAAATATATAAAAAAAATGTTTTTTTGCATGTTACTGTTTTTTTCTCTCTCAGAATTTCGCAGTAAATCTCCAAAAAAAAAAGAAAGACTAAATACACCGTAGATGTAGTTCATGCTACTTGTGCACTACGTATATTCCGAGTCTTCACCAGCCATTCGTCTGATGATTCGGTTGTCTTCTAACATTGCTCTCATTTACAATTTTACACTTAATAAGAGTAGAATATTTAATATATATATACATTTTTTACTGTTTTTTCAATATTTTGCAGTAAATCAAAAAAAACAAAATGCAATATCTTCACAAGCCATTCGTATTATGATTCGGCCATTGTTCTCATTTCAGCTTCTGATTGGTGCATTTAAAGTATGTAATTATTACGCCCACTAAAAGTGATGCTTATGTCTCTGTAGAAGAAGGGCGTGAAGCGTAAAGCCGACACCACCACTCCCACTACTCTCGGCTTCCCCGTGACCTCGGCGGCTCGGATGGGAGGAATGGGAAAAGGTCACGGATCGGCGGGAGAGATTCCTCACTCTCTGTCCTCCACGCCTGTAAACTGTTCTCCCAGTACAGGAGTGAACGAGCCCACGCACCTCCAGCCCGGCTTGGGTCGACCCCTGTCCCGTCGGCCAATCAAACCTCCCCGTAAAGACCTTCCCGAGTCCGTGCGACCCCATCAGCCCTCGCGGCGCGGGAAACTTAGCAAGCAGCTGCGCTACTGTAGCGGCGTCCTTAAAGAACTGCTGTCCAAGAAACATGCGGCGTACGCCTGGCCCTTCTACAAACCCGTGGACACGTCAACACTGGGCCTGCACGACTACAACGACATCATCAAACACCCCATGGACCTCAGCACCATCAAGGTGACATGCATTATTTTTACATTTCTTTGTTGTTTTAATAATCATTTAGGAGCTTTTTGCTTGTATTCTTGATGCAGAATTGGGGTTAGACTTTAGTTCAGAGTCCAATTCTCACTATTAACCAAACTACGAACCAAAATTTATTCAGACACCTTCAACATTTCTCACATTTATCAGTTTATTCGCTATAGTTTAGAAAATGGTAATAAAATATGACAGGAACTTGATATTTCACTGGTTTTGTCCGTCCTTCTGTTAGACTGTCTCACAATTAAATTGTTGAATATCTGTCAGCTGTTAAATTTAACTACACAATTAGATGATACCAATTTAGGTCAAACAAAATACCAAGCAATGCTTAATTTTTGTTCAGTGTGTCTGTGGTGTAAAAAGGTCGCATTAGCAATTAAAGAAAAAACACTTAAGAAAAACATTGTCAGGTCAAAGTGCACGACTTCAACGACATCATCAAACACCCCATGGACCTCAGCACCATCAAGGTGACATGCATATTTTGACCTTTCTTGGTTGTTTTAATAATCATTTAAGAGCTTTTAGGCTTGTATTCTTGATGCACAATTGGGGTAATACTTTAGTTTAGGCAGGGTTCATTTCTCACTATTCACTAGTTGCTTATTATCATACATATTACTAGGATATTGGCTGTTTATCAGGATTTATAAAACACATATGATTGCCTTATGACCATATTCTACGTCCCCTAATCCTACCCAATACATAAACGTAACAACTTCCTTACTAACTGTTAATAAGCAGTATTTAGGAGTTTGAGGTAAAAGTTTTAGTTAATAGTGAGAATTGGACAATAATCTAGTGTGACCAAAATTGGTTTCAAGAATTGTGAAATTTCATTGGCGTCTAAACATTACTTATTTAGAGCAAATGTAACTATTGTAATAATCATTATTGTGAAATAAGATTTTGCTCATATTGTCCAGCCCTACTTTGAATGCACTTAAAAAAACGGATTTAATTGAATTTGAATCTTGTCCAATTTAATTATTGTTGTGGTTTGAATCGTTTTGAATGTGCAAAAATTGTCAGTTGAATCTAGAACGTATTAATTGTGAATTGAATCGATTTGAACTCAAAGATTAATTTTTATTGATTATCAATACTAAATTAATGAAAGGTGACCGTAAAAACTTTTATTCAGCGGGGACACATTAAATTGATAGTGATTTAAGTGACAGAAATGTATATTGTAACAAAAGTTTTTATTTAAAATAAATGCTGTTCTTTTGAACTTTCTATTCATTAATGATAAAACGTCTCGTTTTACACAGAAATATGAAGGAGCAGCACTACTGTTTTCAATATTAATAATCAAATCATCCTATTATACTGATTTCTGAAGGATCATGTGACACTGAAGACTGGAGTAATGATGCTGAAAATTCAGCTTTGATCACAGAAATAAATCACATTTTACAATATTCAGTAATTTCAAATAGTAATAATATTACCGTTTTATAATGTTTTTTGCTCAAATAATATCAGTCATCGTTTTGAATTTGCAAAAATAATTTGTCTGAAACATTAATCCAAAAGAGTTTAAAAGAGAAAATGAATACATAGGCCAAAGAAATAATAGTATTAAAAGACACCACACAAGACAGTAAATCATTCACACCGTGTCCTGGGATGCATGTTCACTTATAGATCAGTTGGTCTATAAATGAATCCATACCTCAACCAGAGTCCGTAGCCATTTTCAAGAAACTGCTGAAGACGCATCTTTTTCAGCAACACTTGATCCATTAATACTAACACTTTCTCTTCTATTCTATATCTATTTATTAAAAAAGTACATTTACTGCGTTAGATTAAACTGGGAAGGGTCATAGCACTTGCATATTGTTAGTTTAACTGCTTCTATTTCTCTCATTTGTAAGTCGCTTTGGATAAAAGCGTCTGCTAAATTGATAAATGTAAAATTAATGCAGGAAAGTCTATTTTAAGGTCTTTTCCCATTTTTCACAGCAATAAAGCCATCTTATCTGATCTTCCTGCTCTCTTGTCTCTTTTAGGGGGATGTTTCATTCCTAAGAGTGGGCTTTAAAGCTGATTTGTTAAATGTAACGGCTAGTTATGCGTCTGATTGTGTCAGTCGCTGCATGTAACTAACACTCCTCTGTGTTGTGTGTTGCTCAGAGGAAGATGGATGAGCGCGAGTACAGAGACGCCCAGCAGTTCAGCGCTGATGTCAGGCTCATGTTCTCCAACTGCTACAAGTACAACCCTCCAGATCATGACGTGGTCAGCATGGCACGCAAACTGCAGGTGCGTGAACTCAACGGCCTCTTCTGTTCTGTGATATAAGGATGCTTAAATCCAAAATAATATTGATGCTGGTTTTGTGGAAACTGTTTAGCGATTTTAAGCTGGACATAAGAGTTTTGTTTGTTTTTGCTGATAACTAAAAAGATTTGTATATAATTTTTTTATTTTATTTTGTAATATAATAATAATAATAATAATAATAATATGTTTTAAATGTAGTATTATTACTCATTTAGTATTTTAAATATTTATTTATTTGGAGGAAATAAAGCCTTTATTTAATTCAGCCCATTTAAAGAGCAATTTAATAGAACTTTATAATTTAAATAAAATAATTATTTTGTAGTATGTGTTGTTTTAATATTTTATTATTATTAGATGCTGTTTTTATTATTCATTTTAGTATTGTAGTCATTTTATAATTTAAGTAAAATTATTATTTTGTAATTTTTATTTATTTTTCATTTTAGTGTTTTTAAATATTGTTATTTTATTGTTTTATTGGAGACAATAAAGCCTTAAAATTGTTTATATATTAATATAATTTTTATTTGTATTTTATTTTGTAAAAATAGTTTTATTTTTATTATTTTTAGATTAGAAATAAATAAATTATCATTATTATTATTATTACTCATTTAGTTTAAGTTTTAATTCTACCTAGTTAAACAGAGCATTTTAACAAAAGTTTATAATTTAAATAAAATAATTCTTTTGTAGTATTTTTTGTTTACTTTTTATTATTATTATGATTCATTTTAGTATTTTTAAATATAATTTATTTTTATTGAAGTGATTTAAATAGTTCATAATTTAAGTGAAATAATTATTTTGTAGTCTTTATTATTTATATTTTTTTTATTAGATGTTGTTTTATTAGATTATTATTTATTTTTCATTTTAATGTTTTTAAATATTCTTATTTTATTGTTTTATTGGAGAAAATAAAGCATGATATTATTTTGCGTAATATCATTTCAGCCTATAGCCTGGGAAAACCCAGACAACTTCCGGCAAATTTAGATTTGTTCTGAAAGTTAGTCTGGCAAAGAGCTCATTCAAGCCCATTTCCAATCCGTCGAAATCGAGGCACCAATCACAAATGTTGGGGCGGGCTTTTCACGATGACGACAGCGCAATGACAGTGAAGCAGATTTTGTACATTACAAAGATGGATGTCAGCGTGGGAACTTAACTCGTTCGAATCAGCAATCGTGTCTGTTTTAAGCGATTTAAAATGGACCTTTTCGTTAAAACCCGAGCAAAGAACAACACTCGAAGCCTTCATGTCAAAAAAAGATGTTATCGCTGTCTTACCGACTGGATTCGGCAAAAGTCTGATACACCAGTATGGCAAGGAGGATGAGGCCGAGGGACGTGAGAGAACGGCGCGAGTGATAATGAATGACACCTGTGAGACGCACCGGTCTCTCACGGAGGAGGGGAAGCATAAAAGGAGGAGTGACAACTGTGAAGATCGAGAGAGGACAGGCCTGAATTTTATTTTATGTTTTGTTTTATTATGTGTGGCGGCAGTCGAACATGAGGGACTGCCGTCTTAACTTATTTGTTTTATTTTGTCATTAAAATGTGAATGTTCGCCGGTTTCCGCCTCCTTCTTCCCATAACAACGAACCCCGTCACAATAATAGATTACAACAACCATAGACTGTAAAAAATTATTACAACCAGCTTGCCCCGTTGGTGGCTAAACGAATGGGTGTGTCTTAGCGAGAGCCCTCTGCATACGTCATCTCCTTCATCGCTCTGATTGGTTTTAGGTCTTTCCAATTGCGCCAAGAGGCATTTGAGCGATGTCCGTTGGTGACGCCCCTGTGGAAATGATTTGTCTATGGAGCTTTGCCAGACCCTAACTCAGTTACAACTGAGAATGCTCTGATTTTAACCAGGATAATCAGCCTAGTCAAACTGAGAGCGATTTTTAAAAAAAAGTTAAAAAATATAATTTAAATAAAATAATATAACTAAAATAATTTATAAAGAATAAATTTATTTTATTTTTTACATTAGATAATAACACTTTACTTTTATCACTGACATATATTGTCAATTTCCCAGTTATTAACTTTTGTTTTAAATTATTACACCTGATAATTATTATTATTATTATTTTTTTTTTTCAAGTTGTTAATTTTTGTTATAATTTCATATGCTTTGATATGACTGTCCTCCTGCAGATTCTATTTCCCTCTGTCTTTCCACAGGACGTGTTTGAGTTTCGCTTCGCAAAAATGCCTGACGAGATTTCGGAGGAAGAAGAATTGTCTCATATTCCATTGGGACGGAACAGGGGCATGCTGGGAATGCACCACTCCTCCTCTTCATCTTCCTCCTCTTCCTCTTCATCCTCCTCTTCCTCTTCGTCGGAGAGCGAGCCGAGCAGCGACAGTGAGCCGAGCTCGGACAGTGAGGAGGAGCGAGCTCAACGCCTGGCCCAACTACAGGACCAGGTGTGTACTCAGGTACACAGACCTTCCGTTACACACATCTACACACATGCACACGAACAGCAAATTTTACTTTGATAGATGTCTCTGGCGGATGAAGATCGCTGCCCCGAAGTAGCATTGCTTCGCCTGTCTGCATATTTGTACTTGTTGTGAATATGCAGGCCACAAGACACTTTTTTTTATCACTTCCTCACGACATGCTATCCGGAAACAAAGGATTCCATTCATTATGCTAAGCTAAGCTAGCGTCGGTGCTGCCAGACTAAGACCCTGCATGCACTGAGACAAAAATGCGTTCGGCCAACTATCTAAATGTAGACGAGACGGTGAATAAGCCCAATTTCGGTGGCGTTGTGCTTTAACTGTCTACAATGCACAATGACAATAATCTACCAATCTTATACTGACACATTAGAGTGATAAAGAAACATGCATGAATAAGAAAAAAAAGAACTGAAATAGAATTAAGCACAATAAGCTGTGAAATAAGAACTCAATGCTGTACACCTGAAGCGTGCCGTCATCTTCCTCGCCATCATCTTTTCTTGATCCTTTTGCATTCACTGCATTAAAGTTTTTAACCAGCTTTTCCTTCACTCTATCAAGCAGAAAAATCAAGATGACAAATATATATATATATACACACACTGCCGTTCAAAAGTTTGGGATCGGTAAGATTTTTATTTTTTAAAAGGAGTCTCTTCTGCTCACCAGGGCTGCATTTATTTGATTAAAACTAGAAAAAATTGTCATATTGTTATGCTATGACAATTTTCTATTTGAATATTTTTTTTAAAATATAATTTATTCCTGTGACCAAATCTGATTTTTCAGCATCATTCAGTGTCACATGATCCTGCAGAAATCATTCTAATATCATGATTTGATGCTCTAGAAACATTTCTCATTATTATCAGTGTTGAAAACAGTTATAGACACATTTTTTTCAGGATTCTTTGATGAATAGAAAGTTCAAAAGAACAGCATTTATCTAATATAGAAAGCATTTTAGCATTAAACGAAGTTCAAAAGTGTGGGGTCAGTAAGATTTTTTTTTTTCGGGAGTGGGGGGGGGGGTGAATTTCTATAAGAAATAAATCAATACTTTTATTCAGCAAGGATGCATTAAATTGATCAAAAGTTACAGTACAGACTTTTATAATGTTTTCAAAAGATTCTATTTCAAATAATAATAATCATAAATGTTTCTTGAGCAGCAAATCATCATATTATAGTGATTTCTGAAGGATCATGTGACACTGAAGACTGGAGTAATGATGCTGAAAATTCAGCTTTGATCACAGGAATAAATTACACTTTAAAATATATTAAAATAGATAGTTATTTTTAAATTGGAAAAATATATATTCACATAGAAAACTGTTAAAATTATATAATCTTAAAAAAAAACATTAAAAATCTTACTGATCCCAAACTTTTGAATAGCTGTGTTTGTGTGTGTGTGTATGTATGTATATATATATCTCTCAAATCCAACAAAATGTTCCCATCACAGCAGGATGGTAACTCTGGTCTTGTGTTTCAGCTCAGAGCGGTGCATGAGCAGCTCGCCGCCCTCTCATCTGGCCCGATTGTCAAACCCAAAAAAAAACGAGAGAAAAAGAAGGACAAAAAGAAGAAAAAGAAGCCGGAGAAGCGCAGAGGAAGTCGGAGTTTGAGTGATGAACGGGACAAAATGCCTAAAAGCAAATCGAGCCGAGCTTCACTGTCATCCACACAGAGCAAGAAAGGCCCGACGAAGAAAAGCAGCAAAAACAAGTGAGTTTTCCCCTTTCCTACTGACTGATATATGATAATAGGGATGACTCTGTCCAAATGTAATGTTTTGAATTGTATATTTTAGGGGTGTAACAATATATCGTGTCACAATATGTCGCAATACAAAAATCCATCGTGGATGATGACAATATGTATTGTGTATCATTCACCCAAAATTAAAAGTTCTGTGTGAGAGTTTACGGAGTTTTAGTGTCAGTACTACATTACACTACTATATATAATGTATAATAATGCAATGGAGGAATATTTGTGGATCCTGATAATGCTAAATGTCTGATGTTCCAGTAAAAAGTGGCCTATATTATAAATGTATCTGGTCAGTGCAAGAATATTCATCTAAAATTATTCAGTATTTTCAGCTTCATGAATATTTTGATTCCAGTGTCTCTATTGTCCTGTGCATTGGGTTTCAGCACCAAGTCCAAGCCGATCCATTTACACACACAATGTAACATCAAATCTAGCTTTTTAATCGACATTGTTAACCTTTTATCATATGGAGTATCGCAATAATATCGTATCATGATATGTATCGAATTGTGACACGAGGGAATAGTTACACCGCTAGTTTATTTGTATCTAATTAATTTGATTTATTCACTCCGACAGGAACACTAAGAAATCCGCCTCATCATCTCGTTTTGCGCCGGCCGCCACCGTGTGCTTGCCTCACTACGACTCTGAGGAGGAAGAGGACGGTCTTCCTATGAGTTACGATGACAAGCGGCAGCTCAGTCTGGATATCAACAAGCTTCCCGGGGAGAAACTGGGGCGCGTGGTTCACATCATCCAGTCACGAGAGCCCTCGCTGCGAGACACCAACCCCGAGGAGATCGAAATCGACTTCGAAACGCTGAAACCGTCCACGCTGCGTGAGCTGGAGCGCTATGTCATGACCTGTCTGCGCAAGAAGCCCCGCAAACCGTATGGTGAGCTGAGATTTGATGATTGTAAGTAAACCTGGATGATATAGCTTAAAAATATTAACATTTTCTGTTAAAATTGAGCTGCACGATTAATCGTTAATTGATCCCGAGAGCAGAGGGCTGTGTATTAGAGATGCGCGGACGAGCTCAACGTCACCGAATCCGCAGCCGAAAACAAATCATCCACCAATAATATTCTCTGATTTAAATATCCGCACCTGATGGTCAAATTACAATTATTCTTATGTGTTGTTACGCGTGATGATAAATGGATGATCATCACCTTCAACAGCGGACTCAGCGACGGTTGATGCGCGCATCTCTAATGCTAACATTATACACTGATGAGTGAGCGCTGCTTTTAAATGAACATTTCTTTAAAACAAAATTTATTTGACAGAATTTAATTTTCTTAATGGCATATACAGGGTTTACTCCCTTGAAACTTAAACTGGAATGTCACCGTTTCTGTCACTGTGACTTCCCGAACAAGCGAACACACACACACGCACACACACACACGCACACACACACACGCACACACACACACGTGCACACACGCACACACACACACGTGCACACTCACACACACACACACACACGTGCACACACACACACACACACACACGTGCACACACACACACACGTGCGCACACACACGCGCACGTGCGCACACACACACAGACGTGCACACACACGCGCACACTCGCACACACACACGTGCACACACACACCCACGTGCACACACACACACCCACGTGCACACACACACACACCCACGTGCACACACACACGTGCACACACACGCACACACACACGTGCACACATACACACCCACGCACAAACACGTGCACACACACACACACGTACACACACGTGCACACACACACACGTGCACACACACACACACACACACGTGCACACACACACACACGCACACACACACGCACACACACACACGTGCACACATACACACCCACGCACAAACACGTGCACACACACACGTACACACACGTGCACACACACACACACACGTGCACACACACACATACGTGCACACACACACACACACGTGCACACACACGCGCACGTGCACACACACACGCACGTGCACACACACGCACGTGCACACACACACAGACGTGCACACACACGCACGTGCACACACACACAGACGTGCACACACACGCACGTGCACACACACACAGACGTGCACACACACGCACGTGCACACACACACAGACGTGCACACACACGCGCACACACGCACACACACGCACACACACACGTGCACACGCACACACCCACGTGCACACACACACACGTGCACACACACACACACGCACACACACACACGTGCACACATACACACCCACGTGCACACACACACGTACACACACGTACACACACGTGCACACACACACGCACACGCACACACACACACACACACACACACACACACACACACACACACGTGCACACACACTCCACAGCCGTTGCATATTACATACCCAGCACTTGATTCATCCTCGTTAACCACTTCGCTGAAACGCTCCCACACGGTACTTTTCTTTCTTTCCTTTTGTTTTGTTTTTAATTCTTCTTTTTTACTTCACTCTCGGACATGCTCCATTTCTGCTTAAAAAAGCGGACCCGCGCAGCGTATATCTTAATGAGAGTGCAAATTAGTGCCTGTCTGCCTGGCGGAAACAAAAAATACATTTTAGACATGCTCATATTTTAGAGAATGTAGTTAATATTTTCGTTAATAATGATTTATCATATTCACCCGCGCCGCGACCACTGTAAGATAAAGTGTAATGTAAGATGCCTCCTGTGTGCAGTGGTGAAGAAGGAAGGAGGGAAGAGTCGAGAGGAACTGGCTCTGGAGAAGAAGAGAGAACTGGAGAGGAGATTACTGGACGTGAGCGGACAACTGAACTCTGCCAAGAAACCCCAGAAACCCAAAGGTAGCGCTGAGACCGGCTGCAGTGTGTTCTCTAGCACATCTATCATGTCTTGGTGTCGGACTCAATAAGTATGAGTCTGGTGTAAGTGAGGATCAGGCCAGCGCTGCCTTTATGGGATCAATTTAGTTTGTGTGTGTGTGTGTGTGTGTGTGTGTGTGTGTGTGGAGCTGTTGTTGAACAAGCAGGTGAAAATGAGCACACAGAGGACGAGATCTTGCAACTGGAAAACAAAAAACCCACAATGCCCAAGATGCCATTCAACAGACGAATACATAGAGCTGCACGAGTAATCAAAATAAAAACAAAATTGCAATTATGGTTTAGTGCTATTATCAAATCACAAAGGTTGCAATTTAAAGCTGCAATCCGTAACTTTTATTGGGTTAAAAATTATCCAAAATAAATTTGAGCAAGTATACATAACCAGCCAGTGTTCAATATCTGATTGCCTTAGCGCGATTCAAAACGGTAAGCTTGTAATAATGTTTTTAACTCCAGTATCTTTATTTATATTTATACATTTTATACACTTTCATCTAATGTATTCTAAGCTATTATAAACCTATATGAAAATGACTTGGCCTTTAATAAGAAGGTATTTGTTTTTATTACTTTTCCTTGTAAAAACATTTTCTATATTTATTTTAAATATATGCTTTGTTTCCAATATTATAAAATACTTGTTACTCCAATTTGTTACTCCAGTGTTGCTCCAGTGTTGCTCCACTGTTACTCCACTGTTGCTCCACTGTTGCTCCAGTGTTACTCCTTTGTTGCTCCTGTGTTACTCCTTTGTTACTCCACTGTTGCTCCTGTGTTACTCCAGTGTTACTCCTGTGTTACTCATTTGTTACTCCTTTGTTACTCCTTTGTTACTCCACTGTTGCTCCTGTGTTACTCCAGTGTTGCTCCAGTGCTACTCCAGCGTTGCTCCTTTGTTACTCATTTGTTGCTCCAGTGTTACTCCAGTGTTACTCCTTTGTTGCTCCTGTGTTACTCCACTATTACTCCCTTGTTACTCCACTGTTGCTCCAGTGTTACTCCCTTGTTACTCCACTGTTACTCCAATGTTACTCCACTGTTACTCCCTTGTAGCTCCAGTGTTACTCCTTTGTTACTCCAGTGTTACTCCTGTGTTACTCCTTTGTTGCTCCAGTGTTACTCCTTTGTTACTCCAGTGTTACTCCTTTGTTACTCCAGTGTTGCTCCACTGTTACTCCACTGTTGCTCCACTGTTACTCCACTGTTGCTCCACTGTTACTCCACTGTTACTCCCTTGTTACTCCACTGTTGCTCCAGTGTTACTCATTTGTTACTCCAGTGTTACTCCTGTGTTACTCCTTTGTTGCTCCAGTGTTACTCCTTTGTTACTCCAGTGCTACTCCAGTGCTACTCCTTTGTTACTCCAGTGCTACTCCTTTGTTACTCCAGTGATGCTCCTTTGTTACTCATTTGTTGCTCCAGTGTTACTCCACTGTTACTCCCTTGTTACTCCACTGTTGCTCCAGTGTTACTCCTTTGTTACTCCAGTGTTACTCCTGTGTTACTCCTTTGTTGCTCCAGTGTTACTCCTTTGTTACTCCACTGTTGCTCCACTGTTACTCCAGTGTTACTCCCTTGTTACTCCCTTGTTACTCCACTGTTGCTCCAGTGTTACTCCTGTGTTACTCCTTTGTTGCTCCAGTGTTACTCCTTTGTTACTCCTTTGTTGCTCCTTTGTTACTCCACTGTTGCTCCACTGTTAGTCCAGTGTTACTCCTTTGTTACTCCTTTGTTGCTCCTGTGTTACTCCAGTGCTACTCCAGTGTTACTCCAGTGTTACTCCAGTGTTACTCCAGTGTTACTCCAGTGTTACTCCAGTGTTACTCCTTTGTTACTCCTTTGTTACTCCTTTGTTGCTCCAGTGTTACTCCTTTGTTACTCCACTGTTGCTCCTTTGTTACTCCTTTGTTACTCCAGTGTTACTCCAGTGTTACTCCAGTGTTACTCCACTGTTGCTCCAGTGTTACTCCTTTGTTACTCCAGTGTTGCTCCTGTGTTACTCCACTGTTACTCCAGTGTTACTCCTTTGTTGCTCCTTTGTTGTTCCAGTGTTACTCCTGTGTTACTCCTGCAAAACCAGTTCAGGAGTAAAAGTGTTTCTGCTTGTGTGTTTCAGTGGAGAAGCCCAGTGTTGCGGATCCTCACACAGCGTCGTCACGTCTCAGCGCCAGCAGCTCCAGCTCGGACTCTTCCTCATCCTCATCATCATCATCCTCATCCGACTCCAGTGACTCCGACTGCAGGTGAACTGGGAATTCTGGGAAGCGTTCAGAACCGTGGTCCTCCGTGCACACGTTGCTTTCCTGATCCCAGGAACTCTGTGCTTACGTTTACTTCAGTGTAAAAAAAAATATGTATATATCGTGTAGGATGATTTTTTTTCTTTTATAAAGAAGACTTTTACCAAAACGCCCATAATGGGAAACTCCGATGAGAATGTGTTATAACTACTTTTCTTTGTTGACGAAATGGCTTGTTGTTTTGTTTTGCTTCCATTTAATTTACATTTATTGCTTCTGTCTGCATTGCTTTAAATATCAGCTCCGGTTGTTGGATGTCGTTTTGAGCAACCAAAACATATATAAAAGATGCACGATTTCACGGGCAGAAAATAAGAACTACTTTGCATTGGCTTTAAAGAGTTTAGGTTTCTGTGCTACGGTGCAATGGACTGTTTTGAGGTTTGTTTTGTATACATGTACAGTATGATATAATAATTCAAACTTTTCCATATGGTTTGCAGTGCATCATGCAGTGAGTGAATGAAACTGCTCTATAGTTACATTTTTATATTCCTTTGATCTGTATGAAATTGAGTTAATCTTTATTTACATGGTCAGATCAATGTCAAATTACACTTTGTCATCAATTTGTCTGTGAAATTGCATCAATCTCAAAAATAACAGCCATAATGCCTCACTGGACTGGATTTGTTCTTAAAGCTCTAGAGAAAAGCTACTAGATTCAGTGGTTTGAATACGCTGGGTAAGTTGAATGATAACTGGTTTGTAGTGAAAAACTAGAAGCAATAGAACCCTATTTTATTTCCTGTATATAGAGTCCGTAATATCATAATCCTGGTTCTGCTTCTTTCTCCTTTGTATTTCTTTGCATTACTCTAAGATTATTCTTTTTGAATATAAAATACAACTGGCAGATCATTGTGACATAATATTCCTTATCTGCTGTATAATTAAGAGTTTATGCCCTCCAGATTATACGTTGGTTTTTATTTGGATGGAAATACAAACACAACAAGTGAACTGTGTGAAGTGGTGTTTATTTAATATTTTATATAGCATTTTATTTGTTTATTTTTGTGTGTGTATGGTACAGTTCAGCAGCCTTGCCAAACCGGATATGTGGGTGTTTAAATGCTGTGTATAAGTAAACCTAGTCACTGCAAAAACCCAGCATGAGTGTTTTCGGTTTAACACAAGGGCATGAAGAAGTTTTGAAGTCATGAAAAACTGAAAAATCAGGGAACTTTTTTTGGAACTTTTTATTTCTCTGTAAATCAATGGGAATTTAATATCAAAAACCCAGTTTATCATTGACAACAGTTCAGAATCCATTGGTCAAAAAGTGTTTTTGTTCATTACATGGTCAAAAAGTGTGTTTGTTCATTACATGTATAAATTAATGTCAATCAGTGCATGATGAGAAAAAACTGTAAAAGCTTGTTCGAACGCACACGCAAAAAGAAATGTCAACTTTAAAATAACCTTTAAAATATAATATGTAATATGCAAATAACATTCAAAAAAGGATGATACTGTTATGCGATTTTAAAATGTTGATTCTATTTTTTATGCTTTAAAATATAGTTTGTAATTTGCAAATAACATGCAAAATAGGATGGATTTTAATTGGATGTTAAAATGTTAATTCTCATTTTTATGGTTTAAATTTAGAATTTGTAATAAGCAAATAACATGCAAAATAGGATGTTACTGTTATGGGATTTTAAAATGTTGATTCTGTTTTTTTATGCTTTCTATATAATTTGTAACGTGCAAAGTAGGATGGATTTTATTGGATGTTAAAATATTAATGTGTGTGAACGAACCGATAACTATAACATAACTATATTAGCATGCACACCAGCGGACGATATCGCTCCATTTATTCTTGCACGCGCTGCGCTTGTGTAGTGGATTCTGATTGGCTGTCAAAGTTTTTATCGTTCATCACCTGGAAAAAAAATAATTCTGAAGTGATTCCAATTATATCTTTTTTTAATGTCGCTATCATATTTATGATTATATTCCTTTATATTTAGAGGGATTTTTCGAGCTATTTCGTTATCGTCCTTGATGTGAATGTGCCATAATTCAATTTTATTAACCAGTTCTCTATCAGTCCAGAGCATTTAGCCAATCATAGATGATCTGGAACCGTTTCTAATATCATATGCTTGATGCACAATAGCTGTCACAGAATAAAAACAATGGTTTCATGCAGCACAAAAGAACTGAAACCTGGTTGTGGAATTCAGCGCTCTAGTTTCTATCAGGCACGAGGAACCTGTATTGTGAAGAATGGAGGAAGTAAATATTACCAGTAAATCCCAGTCTGAGGCATTCGGCTCGTGACCTCGAAATGCTGCGGATGTTCTTTCTCTTTTACACGTTTGCAGTCTTTTGGAGTTTCTCAAGAGCTCAAGGTAATGATTTTATTTTCTTGATAACTGCTGTGCTGAACATTTTGTTCCTGTTGTTTATTATCCCGTGTTTATACACTGTTCAAAAGTTTGGGATCGGTAAGATTTTTAATGTTTTTAAAAGTCTCTTCTGCTCACCAAGCCTGCATTTACTTGATTAAAAATACAACAACAAAAAACAGTAATATTGTTAAATATTATGACCATTTAAAATAACTTTTATATTTTAATATAGGCTAGTGTAATTTATTCCTGCATGTGATCAAAGCTGAATTTTCAGCATCATTACTCCAGTCTTCAGTGTCACATGATCCTTCAGAAATCACTCTAATATGATGATTTGATGCTAAAAAAACATTCATTATTATTATCAATGTTGAAAACAGTTGTGTACAATTTTTTTCTTAGGATTCTTTGATGAATCGAAAGTAAAAAATAAAGCATTTATTTGAAATAGAATCTTTTCTAACATCATAAATGTCTTTACTGTGATTTTTGATCAATTTAATTAATCCTTGATGAATAAAAGTATTAATTTATTTCCCCCAAAAATAAAACAAAAATTCTTACTGACCCCAAACTTTTGAACGGTAGTGTTTAATGTTACAACAGTTTTCTATTTACACAAGCTTTTAATTACACACAAATACTGCAAGGTTCTTAAATCAGGTGTGCTTTGCTTTTTATGTTTTTACTTAATTTATGAAGCTTTATCGTTACATATTACATCATTATATTATAATGCCATCATATTATGTGCAGGCAATTAGCTTAATAAATAGAAAAGCCTGACAATATCGCTGCTAAATTCCGTTTCGGTATTGTTATTCCGCCGTGTTTCTCACGGACACGCCCACAACTCGTAAAGATCAGGGCTTAAAGAAATCCCGAGCTTCCGACTCGTATTTACGACATTGTGGTGGCGTTTAAATGTGCGTTTAACTCGTAGCTAAATGCGATCTTTACCAGATGACATGAACGCACCATACGATAGTAACCGGAGAGGTTTTCCTCCCTCAGGCAGCAAGCATTTAATGCGCCAGCTGACCTACTGCCACATAGAGCTGATGGATGCCGGGTTCGAGCTGGAGTTTGATGGACAGGAGCTCTGGCACGTGGATCCCACACACTTCAGCGCGAGTCGGCGTTTACCGGAGTTCGCGTCGGACTGGAGACTCAACCGCAGTTTACCGTCTCAAGCACACTACTCCATCGGGACCTGCTTCTACAACATCCCTCGCTGTGAAGCTGGAGAAAACAACCCTATGCAATCAATAGGTAAACACTGCGTGTATGAGCAGAAAACCATTCAATTCACGTTTATTTCAAAGAAGTCAAAGGGTGACCGAGCTTTTTCAGTTGTGGAACAGTTTTCCCCTTCATATCCGGCTAGCTCAAACAACAGAAATGTTTAAGATTCTGTTAAAAAAATTATCTTTTTAACTTAGCTTTTAGTTAAGGGTATTGTATCGTAGTTATAACTTATTTTTATATCTAGTTTTATTTCTCTCTGCACTAATCTCATTATACAGTTGTGTGAGGGTGTATGTCTAAGAGTCATGCCTTCTTCTGCTGAGCTTGATAAATGTTTTTATACATGTATGTTTTATTGTTTATAGTTAACTGTGAAGCACTTTGGGCAACAGTGCTGCTATTAAATGTGTTATATAAATAAAAGCAGCTTTACAGAAAGTGCCACATTACAATTTTAGAGTGATTTGTTGTCAGAGCTGACTAAGTTATTATTTCGGAAATTTACATATATACAAAATCACAGTTAGCTAAAAATGTATTAATTTAAAAAATGTAATAATTTAATGCAAAATCTGGAAAAAATACTGAACTTTTAAATTTCTTAATCAAGCCTGTCAAAAAGACATTTTCACCACAAAATCTAAATAAAGTAATCTCTTAAATAAAATGAGATCTGACTATTTTTGTATGACAAGCATATTTTTCCATCTTAAATTCTCATTACTATAAAGCAAATATATATTTAAATTATATTTATATTTAAATTAAATTTATATATTTAAAGTATTATTTACGCTACTGCTTGGGGTTAGAATTACGCTTTTGGTCTTTTCTGCTCACCAAGGCTGCATTTATTTAATAAACAATACAGTAAAAATTGTGAAATATTATTATAATGTAAACCAGCTGTTTTCTATGTGAATATATAGTAAAGTGTAATTTATTCCTGTGATCAAAGCTGAATTTTCAGCATCATTACTCCAGTCTTCAGTGTCACATGATCCTTCAGAAATCACTATAATATGCGCAAGAAACATTTATGATTATTATCTATGTTGCAAACTGTCATATTTTTGTGGAAACCATGATAAAAAAAAATCAGGATTCTTTGATGAACAGAAAGTTGAAAAGAACAGCATTTATTTGAAATAGAATCATTTGTAGAATTATAAATGTAAATGCTGATTAAAAATATATATATATTTAAAACGTACTAACCCCAAACTTTTTAATGGTAGTGTATATTTTATTACTACAATATAAAGACATATTTTAATTGCATACTTTTTTTATACATACAATAGTATTTTAAAAATCTATCATGAGAATTGCAAGCTCAAAAGTAAAACGTCCAGATGCATTATGGTAATGAGAATCAGGGGAGATCAGTTGTCATTAAAATCGTCACTTTGAAAAACATTTTAATTTGTCTCAATTTTCTTAATTATAATTCTTATATAAACTGCCCCATATTCCAGGATGACAATGTCAAGATTCATCAGGCTCAGATTGTGAAAGAACGAAGAATCATCTTCACACATGAATCCAGACCTTAAATTCATTAAAAGTGTTTGGGTTGTGCTTGAAGAAACTTTACAGAGTGCTGGACTCTTGCATTGGCATTACAAGATATTGACCAAAAATTAATGCACCTGTCGATGGAAATAAATCGTTTAATCAAGAGCTGCAAAGATAATAACCACACCAATAATCATCCAATCATTGACTCTTAAAGTCCCTCTGTAGTCAAGCATATTAAAAACACCACATAGACATACACTGTAAAAAATTATTTTCATGATTTGTTATCGTAACTTTTTTCTTTTGTCAAATCAACTTAGATAATGAATGTGGTTCAGATAACATCATATTTTTAGTTTCTATTTATTAAACCAATCTCCTTCATTCTATTAACTCGTTTTTTTTTTATTTCAATGAACTCAAAATTTCAGGGCAACCCGAAAACGTACTTTTTTAAGTTAAACCAACAACATTTTTTTACAGTGTATAAACAGCATTAAAAGCTGGACTTTCACCTCAGGGACTTTAATCATTTGCCTATTTAAATCCAAACATGACTTTTTTTATTGGCCAGACAGTGTATTTTGGTGTATAAAAGATTTACCCTTTCACATCAAGTTTCATCCGCCATTAAATTAACTATAATTCCCTGTCAGGCATCAGAACAGCATTATCTGAGCCGGTGATGCTCACACACGGATAGTAATACTGTATGTTATCTGATCTCACAGTTCCTCCGGACACACTGCTGTACACCGAGAGTGACGTGAAGCTCGGGGTTGAAAACACCCTCATCTGTTCGGTGTCGAACTTCCACCCGCCGCCCGTGAACATCTCGTGGAGGAGGAACGGAGAGCCGGTGAGTGACTGGGACGTCAGCGAGACGCAGTATTATTCCGACCGGGACTTCAGCTTCCGTGTGTTCTCCTACCTGAGCTTCAGTCCGGAGCGTGGAGACGTTTACAGCTGCAGTGTCCGACACCGAGGACTGCAGGAGGAACTCACCCGGTTCTGGGGTGAGCTGATACTCTTATTCTTCTTCTTCTTCTTGAATGATGATTCAATGACTCACTCATAAACACTTCACTTGTTTCATTACTGGATGAATCTGCGTTTTTTAATTATTCTCTTGAATGAATGATTCAATGACTCACTCATAAAGACTTAACTTGTTTCATTACTGGATGAATCAGCGTTTTTGAATGATTCAATGACTCACTCATAAAGACTTAACTTGTTTCATTACTGGATGAATCAGCGTTTTTGAATGATTCAATGACTCACTCATAAAGACTTAACTTGTTTCATTACTGGATGAATCAGCGTTTTTGAATGATTCAACGACTCACTCATAAAGACTACTTGTTGTTTTACTGGATGAATCTGCGTTTTTGAACGATTCTCTTGAATGAATGATTCAATGACTCATTCATAAAGATTTAACTTGTTTAATTACTGGATGAATCTGCGTTTTTGAATGATTCTCTTGAATTAATAATTCAATGTCTCACTCATAAAGACTTAACTTGTTTCATTACTGCATGAATCTGCGTTTTTGAATGATTCTCTTGAATTAATAATTCAACGACTCACTCATAAAGACTACTTGTTGTTTTACTGGATGAATCTGTGTTTTTGAATGATTCTCTTGAATGAATGATTCAATGACTCATTCATAAAGATTTACCTTTTTTCATTACTGGATGAATCTGTGTTTTTGAATTATTCTCTTGAATGAATGATTCAACGACTCACTCATAAAGACTACTTGTTTTATTACTGGATGAATCTGCGTTTTTGAATGATTCTCTTGAATGAATGATTCAATTACTCACTCATAAAGACTTCACTTGTTGTTTTACTGGATGAATCTGTGTTTTTGAATGATTCTCTTGAATGAATGATTCAATGACTCATTCATAAAGATTTACCTTTTTTCATTACTGGATGAATCTGTGTTTTTGAATTATTCTCTTGAATGAATGATTCAACGACTCACTCATAAAGACTACTTGTTTTATTACTGGATGAATCTGCGTTTTTGAATGATTCTCTTGAATGAATGATTCAATTACTCACTCATAAAGACTTCACTTGTTTCATTACTGGATGAATCAGCGTTTTTGAACGATTCTCTTGAATAAATGATTCAATGACTCACTCATAAAGACTTAACTTGTTTCATTACTGGATGAATCAGCGTTTTTGAACGATTCTCTTGAATAAATGATTCAATGACTCACTCATAAAGACTTAACTTGTTTCATTACTGGATGAATCAGCGTTTTTGAACGATTCTCTTAAATGAATGATTCAATGACTCACTCATAAAGACTTAACTTGTTTCATTACTGGATGAATCAGCGTTTTTGAACGATTCTCTTGAATGAATGATTCAACGACTCACTCATAAAGACTACTGCTGCGTTCCAAACCGCATACTTCCCTACTATTTGGTATCACTTTCGCTGACGATTGACCACACACACACACACACAATGCTGTGTGTGTAATAACACTCGTTTACAATGGACTGACAATGTGCACCTGATTTATAAGGCGGCCTTTTCTCATATGATATAAGACTATAAAGGGGATTTGATTGTACCTATAAAGGGGCGAGCGAGCGATAAAGAGTAAAGAGCGATAAAGAGATCAGAGTAGGCGAGCGATAAAGTATGTATTAATCCAAAAGAGTAGGCGAGAATTACCTGGGTGACGTACCAATTATCGCGAGATTTGGACTTAAGTGCGTTCGAATGTGCCTACTTTCCTACTATATAGTAGGCGAAAACAGTACGTAAAGGAAGCAGTACGTTCGAAACATCAGTATTCATAAAAGAGTAGGGGAGAAGTTCCCGGATGGCTTACTGCTTCCGGCCCGATTTTTGAGTGCTCAACCGATGGATACTCTTCTATCCCAGGAGGCCACGCGAGAGCATACGTCATTATCAAACATCACGGAGATCAGCGACGCCGGGGGTTTTCAAATGTGAGTAAACACGGTTCCTTATGTGTTAAACTACAATAGAGTAGACATTTTAGCTGTTGAAGGTGTAAAGTAGTTAGACAGTATAGTATAGTTGTGATTTTGCTGTAAAACATGTTTTGTATAGCTAGCTAACAGGGGAGCTCTAAGCACACGTAACGTCTCTAAAGTGGATTTACATAACCATATACATCTTAAACACGCTTATTTAAAATGTCTATTTACATCTGAAAGGAAAATATTGTAAGTATTGACATATTGCAGATGAGCACATCACAACATGAAAAAGACATCTGAGTGATGTATGTGTGGCATTATCATAGGATAGGATAACGTGAATTCACTGTTGTCAACACTGTTGACATTAGACTAATGTGCTGTAAATAAGGTAAATAAACAAATCTATAAAGTAACTAAACATGTTTTTATTCAGACTGGTGTGAGCACTGAGGATGAGGAGCCCAGAGCTGAATCCTGGAAACGGTGCCATGGATGAGACTGTCATAAGATCTCTCCATCTGCCCTTATCGCCTCAGATTGTGAAGCGCAGCGCAGAAACAAGCTCCGGCACGAAGGCACGGTCACCTCTGGTGAATTCATCAGAATAAAGCCGCAGAATGGGAACCGCTGAGTTGAGATGGCAGTAGGATGTGGGCTTCAGCGCCCAAATACATGCTTGTAGTTTGAATAAAGATTTGTTTCATGTGCATGCATTTATTTATTGTGTGATGGTTACTTTTATTTGTTCTTTTACTCACTTATTCATGTTTCTTATTGTTGTCAGTATATAAAATATAATTATTTAATGTATGCATTAATTCATTGCTTGACTGACAATTGAGATGTTCACATTTTGCTTGTTTTATTAAATTATATCATTTTTAGTATATAAAATAAAGTAATATAATTAAGTATTGGTCAGCATTTAATATTATTTTGTTTAAGCTTTGGGGTGGGCTAACAATGCAATTCATTCTGAGGTAATATAAATTTTTTATGAGCGATACTTGCATTTTTCGAGTATAAAGTCAACAGTTTCTCCAAAGGAGATCTTCGAGCAGCGGCCCGTCTCCTTGTGCACTGCAGACAGTAAACGCAGAGGAAAACTGTTCTAGGTTATGCTGTCGAGTTACTGATGTTATGAAGTGTAAGTGCACCTGTCGCTCATATAATTTAAACTTATAAACTTATTACATAAAGATCATGGAAAGATACTAGTTGTATCTAACAATGAACAATCATAATGACAAAGCAGAAAACATAAAGATCATTGGTTTTTGTACATCATAATATGATATTTATACACAGGAAAAAAGAACAATAACAAGGCTAAATATCTTTAAATATAAATAGTTCTTCATAATACATTAAAAAATAGTTTTGTTGTTATTGTCTGAGGGATGAAACGAGAGGTAAATTCATCAAGAAAAGAGGAAAACTTGAAGGAGAAACTTTTTGGGTATAAAATAAAGAAATTAACAACATATTCAAGAGATAACGATTTTGGGGTTTCTTAAAAGATCGTTATAAGGAACTGTGGGTCACATTAGAAGGGTTTAAAATATAACAACTTAAATCAACCCTAAATGTATTCACAAAATAAATTGGCAGCTGTTTCTTCAACAATACCACAAAATGAGCAAGTTTCATCAATATCAAGATATTTACAGATAGATGAATTAAACGTGTCGTTCATCTTTTAAGTTGTTGCGTTTGTGATAACGTGTCGTAGGTCACATGATAATGTCAACATGGCGGATGATGTCCGGATCGCATTCATACTCAACGAGATTTGGCTATAAAGTACCTACTCTTTTAGCGCTCGTTAAGTAAGTACTCATTGAAATTAAGTACCTACTCATTGAGTATGCGGTTTGGAACGCAGCCTATTTGTTTTATTACTGGATGAATCTGCGTTTTTGAATGATTCTCTTGAATGAATGATTCAATTACTCACTCATAAAGACTTCACTTGTTTCATTACTGGATGAATCAGCGTTTTTGAACGATTCTCTTGAATGAATGATTCAATGACTCACTCATAAAGACTTCACTTGTTTCATTACTGGATGAATCAGCGTTTTTGAACGATTCTCTTGAATGAATGATTCAATGACTCACTCATAAAGACTTCACTTGTTTCATTACTGGATGAATCAGCGTTTTTGAACGATTCTCTTGAATGAATGATTCAATGACTCACTCATAAAGACTTCACTTGTTTCATTACTGGATGAATCAGCGTTTTTGAACGATTCTCTTGAATGAATGATTCAATGACTCACTCATAAAGACTTCACTTGTTTCATTACTGGATGAATCAGCGTTTTTGAACGATTCTCTTGAATGAATGATTCAATGACTCACTCATAAAGACTTCACTTGTTTCATTACTGGATGAATCAGCGTTTTTGAACGATTCTCTTGAATGAATGATTCAATGACTCACTCATAAAGACTTCACTTGTTTCATTACTGGATGAATCTTCGTTTTGAACGATTCTGTCAAAAATCTCATCAACAAGAACTAAAAAACACGGCAAAACATATTTTTTTATTATTTTTACATATTATTATTATTATGGCAACATTTTACAATTAGGTTTCATTTGTTAACATGAACTAACAATAAAAAAAATGTCATCTTAATGTTAATTTCAACATTTACTAATACGTTATTAAAATTAATTTAATCTGTCAATAATATTTAATATACCTGAGCTGATATGAACTAACAATAAACAGCTGTATTTTTTATTAACAAATGTTATCAAAGATTAAATAAATACTGTAACAAATGTTATGCTTATTGTTAGTTAATGCATTAACTAACATTTATTGTTGTTGTTTATTTTTTAACTAACAGAAAATTATGACCCAAATGTAGACAAATTTTTTTGACTTGCTGCCTTTTATATTTAATGCAAATTTTTACTATTTATTTATTTTGTATATTAATTCAATATAAAAAAAAAACAGATTTTATAGATGCCCAGTTTCACACTAGCAAAAGAATACTATAATGCATGATGTTGTTGAATAAACATTTCGGATATGCATTGTTTTTATTTCTACCATACATTTTTTGAGAAATATTTATGTATATAGATATAGTGTGTATATATATAAATATGAATATGCTGATGTGTTGCACAGAGGTGGAGGAGCCGGAAGACTCTCCGGAGGTCGAGACAGCAGTGCTTGTCATCGGGATTCTTGTGGGATTTCTGGGATTTGTGGTGGGAATCGTTCTAATCGTAATGAGCAAGATGCCGGCTGTATGACCATTCACAACGTCTGCCACAAACACAATCCTCAGACTGACAATCAGCTTTAATATGAACAAATGCCACTATTTATTCAATATTTGAGTCTTTTTTATCATATTTATATGTTGTTTGTATTTGTATGTGTTTGAATAGCTTTTCAGGTCTGACTGTATATGTAAGGACTTCCTTGCAAAAGGGTGATTTATTGAGAATAACCTATAAATTGATCAGTTAAAACATTTTCTTTAAACATTTAGATAAGAGAGAATAAAATCTGAAATATTACTTAAGAGATTGCCAGCTTTTCATGCAAGACATTATGTCATCTATTTTAAATGTAATAAAATCTCAAATTCTCCCTAATCTTTATAAATGCCTAATCGAGGGAACGTCTCACTAGTAATTTCCATAACACCTTTCATATCATCAAACATAATCCTCAGACTGACAATTTCTGATTTTTAACATGAATAAATGTAACTATTTATTGAATATTTGAGTCTTGTATCATATTTATAAACCGGTATTGTACATGTTTGGATAGCTTTTTAAGGTCGTACTGTATATGTAAGGACTACCTAGAAAAATGACGATTTATTGAGAATAAATTGATCAGTTAAAATGTATTCTTGAATCATTTAGATAAAATAATGTAAAATATTACTTCAAATATTCCCAGTTTTTCATGCAAGACATTACGTCAGCACAACATCGATTTAAATTAGGGCTGTGAAAAGATTAATCGTGATTAATCGCATCCAAAATAAAAGTTTGTGTTTACATAATATATGTGTGTGCACTGTGTATAATTATTTTGTGTATATAAATACACACACATGCATGTATACATTTAAGAAAAATGTGTTATTTATATATAAAATATATATATATATATATATATATATATATAAACTACATATACACAGTATATACATGCAAATATTTCTTAAATGTATACATGCATGTGTGTGTATTTATATATATATATATACAAAATAATTATACACAGTGCACACACATATTATGTAAACACAAACTTTTATTTTGGATGCGACTAATCACGATTAATCTTTTCACAGCCCTAATTCAAACCTAAATAAATGTAATCAAATTATTTCATATTAATCAGCTTATTTTTGCTGGATATTCTGATTTTCATCTTTATAAATGCATAATGGAGGGAACGGCGCACTACCGTAGTAATTTCCATAACCCTTCTCATATCTTGAAGTGTGTGCCGAGAGATGACGTGTGCATCTCAGTTCTGCTGATGTATATTCATCCTTCAGTTCTGAACGAGGTAATTAATTGATGTATGGTTTGGCTCTGACAGCAGCAGATAAGCAGGCATGTGGGGAGAGAAAAGCTTAATTACATTAATTAAAGAGGACGGATAATCCGTGTTCACGTTCACAGGGATTCCTGCTTCCTTTGAGCGCAACAACTACAGTTTAACAGGAGATTCGAGTGGGAAAGACACTCCAGCTTGTGGATATTTGTATTACACACATACTACAAAAAGTGGCGCTACTATATGTGACGATGCTATCAGATTATGGAAGGCCATTCGGGCCAAAATGTGTAAAATTAACGTTTTAAGCAGTGTTAACACACAACTACGTGTTAAGACGTTAGTTTCACCTTACCGTATAAAACAAACATAGGTCCCTAAAAGTGCTTGACTTAAATATGAACTTAGAGATGTTGCTATTAAAATTTTTAATAAGATATCTAGAATATATACATAATCATTTATAATTTTGACTCGTAATTGTTCTTAAAAAATGGTTTAAAGGTTGAAATGAATACATTTATTTTTATAAAATTCACTTTTGTCAAAACTTGTATTATTTTAACTGTTTAAATCACTGTCATGTTATGGTTTAGTATGTTACCGTAAAATGTCTTAAAAGCCCTTAAAAATTATGTTTAAAAACCCTGCAGATATCCTGTGCAGGTGATTAACAAATAATTCAGATTTTTTTTAATGCCTATCAATTACCTTCATTTTATTTAATTTCAAAATGCATGCATATAATATGCTCTCTATGTTTTAATCGAGTAATGATCCATAAAAAAGGGAAAACTAAAACCAGTGTAATATAAATGTTAAAAGCGGGAATACGAAAGCTGCAAACTGGATAAAATAGTATAAATAAAAGGTGCTGTGAAAAGCCCTTGAATCATAAGGGATATTCCCATACGGTGTTGTTCACAGACACACACGAGCCACTAGATGGCGCTGTGTTCCTTCAGACAGTTTTATACATGCTTGTTTTTTGCTTGATTTTACTTCAAAATTGCTTTTGTTTTTTCCCCTCAAAACTAAATGTGTCCTGTTTTAAGACTGCGCAGATAATGATGCTCTCTGATGTTCAGGACATCTGTACATTATTCATCATCCTCGTCTCTCTTCTACACCACTGAAGCGTCATTAGTGTGTTCTGATATATTGATTTCATGTGAGGGTCCGTCCGTGTGTGTGTGTGTGTGTGTGTGAGTGTGTGTGTGTGAAGATTGTCTGTGTGTGTCTGAGTTTCAACAGATTTACTGATGATTCTGGTTTGTCTGACAGAGCTGTTTATGATTCTGGCAATGCGTGCCAGATACTAGCATCCATATCCATGCGTTTCGTATTACAGTATGTGGTTCAGAATGAAATATAATGCATACCCGTTTTTTAAAAACAGCACGTGAAACCGTAGGCATTTTTACTTTATGTTGTGAACAGAAGTATGCATCATTGTTGTTGCATTTCTTGCAATTTTACTTTCCTATAGTACATACTTTAAGTGCATACTAAGTGTATATGAATTGTGACGCAGCCTGACTTTGAAATGTTTCTAGTTTCATTCTGACTTGTATGGATTTACTCCTGTCTGACATCAAGAACTTGCTCTTCATCATTTCAACCTATTACATTTTGCATGAAGAAAACAAAGCCTATTTTAGGACATTATTAAGATTTTTTTGCATTGCATTGCAACAAAATTTCGAAAACAATTAAGCACATTTCCATTCCCTTATTGTGTTTTGACATTTTTAGTTTTTTTTTATTAACATTTTTCTTAAAGATGATTCTCTGATTCATCTCTATTAAATGCGCTAAATTGTCATGAAAGATGCTAAAAAATAATTTTTAATGATCCTGAACACAAGGTTTTGTTTACTTAATGCAAATAAATTTGTGCTTACACGTACTTTATCTCGATGGTCCACTTTAGACATTCTAGTAACTATAAGTAACTTTGCATGTCAACTATCAGTCATTAGAGTATTAGTCGATTGTTAGATTAGTAGAGTAAGTTCACATGTAGTTGCAAAGTTGTTAGTATGCTTAAAGTGGACAATCGAAATGTTTACCAAGCAATAAATAAAAACTCCAAAACAAATCAAATATAAATCATATTTATTATATTATACAAATTGTACAGATGATGACATTATCATGTTGCTTGTCCATACAAACGATGAAAAACATTGATCGATGTTCACAATGGCACAAGAGCGGCTGACAATCATAGAAGCGCCCTGCAAATATAGAGGCAGAAATGGTGAAACCCTTCGAGAAACACAAGCACGCTTTACACGTCTCACCAGCCGCGTGTTTGAGCGCAGAAATGCAGCATTTTCAACTCTTTATCTTCTGAAAAGCTAGAAAACCAAAGGAAATGGACGGAGCTACACTAAAACCTGTTATATAACTGATGAACACACACGTTTCTTACAGTATGTGACACGGTAAATATTGCTACGCATCACCTCACTGATCCGGTCTCATAATTTCTTCCACATCCTTGTTTTCCTCTAATAGCGTGTTTTAATGCGACCTTTGACCCCAGACCGGATTTATAATCTCGCTGATGTCATGCCCTGCTATTGTGTGCATTTAAGAGAAAAAACTGGGCCGTAAATGTTACTATTACACACTAACATCCATCACTGCCAGCTGGTTAAACCACATAAAGTGTCTAAATGAATTATTTGAACATTCAAAGTCTTTCCGATATGTATTGCGGCTGTGTGTGTTTGTTTAACAGGGTTTGAGGGTGAAACAAAAGCTGTGTTTGATATATTTTTGCAATATGCACTAATTTGTCTGCATGTACATATACACATATTTACACTATCGGTCAAAAGTTTGAGGTCAGCAAGATTTTTCAAACGTTTTTTTTTTTTTAAGTCTCTTATGCTGCATTTATTTGATCAAAATACAGTAAAAATTGTGAAATATTATTAGAATTTAAATCAGCTGTTTTCTATGTGAATATTTAGTAAAGTGTAATTTATTCCTGCGATCAAAGCTGAATTTTCAGCATCATTACTCCAGTCTTCAGTGTCACATGATCCTTCAGAAATCACTATAATATGATGATTTGATGCTCAAGAAACATTTATGATTATTATTATCAATTATTATTATCTTGCGTCATCCATTTTTCAGGATTCTTTGATGAATAGAAAGTTCAAAAGACAGCTTTTAGTTTTAATGTACAATAAAAGTATGTCTAAAATAAAAACAACCTTTATGATCTGAATCTTTTGAACGGTCGTGTACACAATGTATATCTATAACTAGATGTCTTAAATTTGTTATTTTTGCTTTTTTAAAAGCGGTACTCCACTCACGGCCTTGTGTAACAGATTTTTACCTGTGCTGAGCTTTATTTTATGCAAATTTAAGATGGTAGTAACACTTTATTTCGATAGTCCACTTTAGACATTCTACCAAACGTGTCAACTATCAGTCATTAGAGTATTTCTCGATTTAACTTCTGCTAACTCTTTATTTTGATCCTCCTCAACAGATATTCTACTCACTATCAGTAACTTTACAACCACATGTCGACTTATTCTACTAAACCGAACTCTAATCAACAGTCTACTAATACTCTAATGAGAGCTAGTTGATATGGAAGCTTGTTTCTGCCACAGAATAAAAAAACTGACTTTATATAACGCAATTCTGACTTTATATCACGCAATTCTGACTTTATATCACGCAATTCTGACTTTATCACGCAATTCTGACTTTATATCTCACAATTCTGACTTTATCATTCAATTCTGACTTTATATAACGCAATTCTGACTTTATATCTCGCAATTCTGACTTTATATCACGCAATTCTGACTTTATATCACGCAATTCTGACTTTATATCACGCAATTCAGACTTTATCACGCAATTCTGACTTTATATCACGCAATTCTGACTTTATATCACGCAATTCTGACTTTATCACGCAATTCTGACTTTATATCACGCAATTCTGACTTTATATCTCGCAATTCTGACTTTACCATTCAATTCTGACTTTATATAACGCAATTCTGACTTTATATCTCGCAATTCTGACTTTATATCACGCAATTCTGACTTTATATCACGCAATTCTGACTTTATATCTCGCAATTCTGACTTTACCATTCAATTCTGACTTTATATAACGCAATTCTGACTTTATATCTCGCAATTCTGACTTTATATCACGCAATTCTGACTTTATCACGCAATTCTGACTTTATATCACGCAATTCTGACTTTATATCACGCAATTCAGACTTTATCACGCAATTCTGACTTTATATCACGCAATTCTGACTTTATATCACGCAATTCTGACTTTATCACGCAATTCTGACTTTATATCACGCAATTCTGACTTTATCACGCAATTCTGACTTTATATCACGCAATTCTGACTTTATATCACGCAATTCTGACTTTATCATTCAATTCTGACTTTATATCACGCAATTCTGACTTTATATCACGCAATTCTGACTTTATATCACGCAATTCTGACTTTATATCTCGCGATTCTGACTTTATCACGCAATTCTGACTTTATATCACGCAATTCTGACTTTATATCACGCAATTCTGACTTTATATCCGCAATTCTGACTTTATATAACGCAATTCTGACTTTATATCTCGCAATTTTGACTTTATATCACGCAATTCTGCCTTTATATCACGCAATTCTGACTTTATCACGCAATTCTGACTTTATATCACACAATTCTGACTTTATATCACGCAATTCTGACTTTATATCACGCAATTCTGACTTTATATCACGCAATTCTGACTTTATATCACGCAATTCTGACTTTATATCTCGCAATTCTGACTTTATCATTCAATTCTGACTTTATATCTCGCAATTCTGACTTTATCATTCAATTCTGACTTCATATAACGCAATTCTGACTTTATATCTCGCAATTCTGACTTTATATCTCACAATTCCGACTTTATATCACGCAATTCTGATAAATAAATTCTGAATTTCTAGATGTATGCTTGTAATTGTGAGATAAAAAGTCGCAATTATCTTTTAAAATGTTTTATTTTGTGGCGGAAACGAGATTTCACAAGTTGACTTGTAGTTGCAAAGTTACTTATAGTTACTAGAATGTCTGAAGTGGACTATTGATGTAAAGTGTATACTAAACAGTGTGTGGCAGATACAGTATGCATTTCTATTACGAACTCAGTCAAGGAACTAAATCTAGATAATGGAGGGCACAATCTAAGCTTATCAGAACAGATGCTGACAGTATGCATACTAGCAGAAGAAGTATGCATACTGGCACATACTGTAACATACTGTAACATAATTACAGTCTGTCAGAGATAAGCAGGCGCTCGCAGGATCTGCACACACAGATGTCCACAGGAATAGAAACGCCTGGCATTCACAAACTCTTCCTTTATTCATTTAAAAAAATGTATGTTTTTTTTATAGAACTCTCAGCTCCGCTTTTACACATTTGATCATGTTTTAATCTAATTTCTGTGGATTTTACCACCTCAAAACGTATGTAGATTCCACATGGGCCTTGTGATATGCAGAAAAATAATGCTTGAAAAATATGTGTAAAATTCATTCAACACACTCTTAAAAAAAGCCTCTATATTAGACTCAATATAACGAGAAATGTCTTAAATTATTGCATAACGCATTACATTTTTATTCTTGTGATAAAGTATGTTTACGAAATTAAAAATAAAGTGATTTAATGTTTGAACCCCTAAAAGCCTCTATGCCTGACGGAACACTTTAAAGCTTCTACACACTAAAAAATGCTGGGTTGCTGGGTTGTTTCAACCCATATTTGGGTCAAATATGGACAAACCCAACAATTGGTTTGCATTTTTTAATTACATTTTGAAACCCAACGGTTGGGATTGTCCGTATTTGACCCAAACATGGGTTGAAACAACCCAGATTTTTTTTTTAGAGTGATGTATATAGAACCTTTTCTTCTAAGAGTGCATGTGTTGAAAATGTCTTTGTCTCTGCTGAATATGTCTTATGTATTAAAACAATAAACAAGGCCTTTCCCCCTCCAGCAGTCAAACAACAGCGCTGTGACAAAAGCACAATTATAATGACAGTGTGTCAGAAGCCGCTCTGAAAACAAGACATGCAAGGAAACGAAGTGAACGTCTTTAAAGCGTATATGATGATGAGAAACGTCGAGTTTGAGATGTGTCTCCCAGCAGGAGGACTGAGCGGAAAAGCCATTATGATTTTAAACGTGACCCCGCTGGCTATAAGAGCTAATGCAGAACCACACACACTGGAAAAACCCTGACACTGCCAAACCAGATTATAAATACAACAATGCTGACTTTCATGGAAAATACACACACAGCTCAGGTGAAGTACAGTGTTAACATGAAATCAAAATGACCAAGTCACTTTTCTTATTACTAAATGGAATATTAATTATTAGCCTTGAATTTTTTGCTCTGTGCACATCATAATTGTGTTAAATTCATGTTTACTCTTGAATCAGAATAACTTCCCCTCGTCTCTCTTCTCTGATGACATGGGCGGGGCAACCTATCACTCACACGACATCAGCCAATAGCAAACCACAACCATCCAATCAATTCCCCACAGACAAAATCAAGCCCCGCCCACAAATGCTCTTGTTTCCATCGCATATAAACCTACGGCACAATAGCGTTTCACGTTATGTAATGCACATTATTTGATGTAGAGGCTAACATTTAATAACCAGAAAGTGGTTTAGAACTTTTTGTGCAATGTTTTTTTTCTTTTAATGTGTGCTTGCACTCTTTTTGTTTTCAAGTAAATGCCACTTCGTTTTATATTTTAACTAATGTAATGAAATTTTTAGTCCGGCTATGGGTGAATTGTATGGAAACTTGTTTCCGCCACAGAATGAAAAAAAGAAACCTTTTTATCTCACAATTCTGACTTTTTTCTCTCACAAGTTTACATAGTGTGATATAAAGTCGTAATTGCATGTTGTAAATTCAGGATTGTGAAAAATAAACTAGCAATTCTGACTTTTTTTCTCGCAATTGCGACTTTACATCTTGCAATTCTGACTTCATAGCACGCAACTACGAGATATAAAGTCACAATAATCTTTTAAAATGTGTTATCCTGTGGAACAGAAACAAGCTTCCATAGAGTTGTAATTTCCGTAGTAATCCACGCGATCAAGAATTTCACACGAGAGCGAACGATTTTGCGTGAACGATTTTTTAACGATTTTTTCTGTGTGAGATAATAGATACAGCAATGAATATTTCTTCTTTAACACAAAACGCCTTTTTGTTCGTTTTTAATAATGAAAAACCAAAACCGCGAGTCAGACAGGATAATACTTTCTATCTGAAACCATATTCTTGTGATTGAGTTGGATTATGGGATGTGATTTCTGCGAGTCGTTCACCTCATTAATAAAAGCCGAAGAACCGCGTGAACCCGCCGTCGTCCTGCTTTTCCCGTTGCTCACTTTAAATCCGAAACATCCCAGATGATCAGGCTAATAACATCATTGTCATGAAATAACCCCTCTATCCCATCACAACCTTCTGTTGTGGATTAGCCACGTATATCCACTTATTTTTATATGCAAATTGAAAACTGACAGCGGTCTGAAACACTGTGAAGTTTCACTCTTGGATTTCTCCCTCCGTGCAATTTTCATAATAGAAACTGTCAGTATCTTTATGAATTCTGTCCTGTGAAATCTGTGTTTTAACCATTTCTTTTTTCATTTTGGTCAATGCACACATGTGCCACATCTCCCTCTTGCTATTTTAAGCAGGCCTATGGTTCATTTTGATTTCATGTTGATGAATTAAAAAAAAAAAAAAAATTCTGTGTCAGTTTTAAAACACGGACTGGATCTGGATCTGGATCTGGATCAGGGGTCAGAATGAACATCTTGAGGTGAACATTAGCAAGTGTCAGTGAGTTAATGTGCCTATAAACACACCTTCTGCTGTTTTTAACACAAGGAAAAGCTGCTTGAAAAATCAAAATCACTTGTGATGCTTCATTGCTTTTAGAGAAATACTGAAAACATTTGCTATAGCAGCTTGTCTCAATGTAGAAGTGAAGCCCAACTGGACCGAAACTCAAGCTTGTTACACCATCTGCCTCTTTTAAAAGGAATAATTCACCCTAAATCATGATGATTCTGTCATCATTTAATAACCATGTGTTGCACAGACATTCAATGGATGATTTATTAATTTATTTTTTGGCTAAGAAAACAATGCAATATTCTAATAACGATAACAAGTACTCACAAATACAGGGTAAAATAATATATTTATGTGCTGAAGCTTTTGTGGAGCAAAATCTTGTTTTATGTCAGATTTTTCCCCCTCATAATTATGACTAAGTACACTCAAAAAAAAAAAAAATGAATTGAACCATCCTTACATATTATTCATATTATGAATTAAGAATTTAAAATGACTAAATAAACCTAAAGCTTAATAAAACATTTTGTATAAATCTTAATGGAATAAAATAATTGACCATTTAGTTTATGTGATTCGTATTCCTAAATTTAATCATTTTTTCTTTTTTTATGAATACAAGTCATATAAACGAAATGGTCCATTCCCTTATTCCATTAGGATTTACACAAAATGTTTTATTAAACTTAAGTTTTACTAGTTCCTAATTAATTAATATTAATTCATAATATGAAAATGTAAGTCTTATTCAATTCAAGTTGATGGAATTTTACTATACAATTAAAATATTGTAAATCTTGTGTTCGTGTATGTGATAATTTCAACATTTTATCTCAAAACTATAACTTAGTGTGTCAATTTCCCATAATTATGACATGGAATTATTTCCATGGAATAAAGTCATGCAGGTTTGGAACAACATGAGTGTGAATAAATGATGACAGATTTTTAATTTCTGCGTGAACTATTCCTTTAAACCAGAAAGTTAATGAACAAACTTACAAAAAAAGCCCCAACAAACTTAATAGCAATATTCCCAGTATGTTTCTCTTAAAATTTAGCAGAGAATCTGAGCTTTTTGTTTTGGACGGTGACATGAAATATTCATATAAATGTAAACAAAAACATACACAAACAAATGCACCATATACATCACGATAGATTGCTTCTCGCAACTGTATCCTCGAGTCCCTCTGGGCTCATCGACTAAATATTAATGTGGTTTTCCCATCCAGTGCATTTACTGATAACAATCTCTTCCCATCTGTCCTCCCTCTTCCAGGATCCCGGAGTCCTTTCGGCTCATGTAAAGATGCTATCGTTCCAGTTAAACGCTCAGTGTTGGTCACGAGGTGATAGCGTGACAGTCCGTCTGAAACTGTAAGCTTCACCACGTCAACAAGTTGTTTTGTCTCTGTCTTGGGTATCTAAACATTATTAAAACAAGATATTATGACGGTTATTTTTTCCTACTGCATTGGCAAGTGCTGGGCAATGATTAGTCGCGATTAATCCAAAATAAAAGTTTGTATTTGCATAATATATGTGTACAATACAATGTATCTTGTGCATTTATAAATAGACAGACATGCATGTATACATTTACGAAAAATGTGTTATTTATATATGAAATATTTATATATAATATTATGTATAAATATATACACATGCAAATATTTCTGAAATATATACATGCATGTGTGTTTATTTATATATATATATATATATACAAAATAATGATACACAGCACACACATATATTATGTAAACACAAACTTTTATTTTGTATGCGATTAATCGCGATTAATCGTTGCCCAGCCCTATTATATGATCAATAAGTTATGATAACATATCTTATTTTTTTACATATCAAAAGTTTTTACATTGCTTTAACTCATTTTCAATTTATTTTAATAACTTATACAAGATTCAACTCTTTTTTTAAAAAGTCAGTTTAATGTAATTTAAGTTGAAATGACTTAAATATCCAAGTTGATTGTACTTAGAAAATTTAAGGCAGCAACATTATAATGCCTTGTGAATGGATCTTGTTTTACGGATGTTTAGATATTGGACAAGACAAAATATCGAGAGATTTGTTTTTGCAAGGTATTTTAACATTAAGTATTTTAACATTCATAAAGGCCCACTTCCATTGGCCAGGTGGGTTGAGCGCATCCTCAATCCTGATTGGCTGAGCCGTCTTCCTGTTTGTCCACTTCCTCTTCCTGTCGTCCCGTGTCTTTATACGACCCCATTTCAGCTTGAGTTTTCAGACTACTCTCGTTTACCTTCTCCTCAGCGTTTCCATCTCTTTCGCTACTTCCTGCTTCCTGTTTCTCCCTGCCAGCCGTGACATCACTTCCTGTCGCCTCTGTCTCATTCCCTTCCTCTCTCTGTTCTCTCTGCACTTCAGCCTCATTATTCATGTTTTCCCCCCGTCGCTCGTTCACGCTTGTATTCGTGTCTTCTGCGCTCTTCTCGGCTCCGTCGCTGCTCTTTTGATCACTTGTCTCTTTCTCTTTCTTCTTCTTGTTCTTTGGTGCGTCTTTGACGGAGTTCTTGTTGGACTTGTTTCGTGCTTTAAAGATGACTTTCTGAAATAGACAATGTCGACAAAGTTTTGAGACTTTTTTTTTTAATAAAAAGATAATGAGATGGACCTAAAATACAGATACATATTTCATGAATTGCCTCTTTAAAAAGTGTGCTTGGTTATAATGCTTTACCATTAGGCTATTTTATCATAATTTTATGAATCACTGCTTCCATGATCAATAAAATTCTTATTCAAATTCTGATTTTGTGTAAAATTTTTTTTACATTCATTTAAATTTAAATGTATTAATTATTTTATAATTCATTAAAAAACACAGCAAATTGTAATACATCTACTTTTTTATACATTTATAAAATGAAATCATACATTTTATTTTATATATACCATAATATATAATATAAATAATAGGTCATATTACAAATCATATATATATATATATATATATATATATATATATTATTTTTTTGCATTATATGGTGTTTTTAAAAAATAATTACATTTTTAATTAAAAATTAATTTACATTTTATTTTTATCGCTGAGTTTATTTATTTAGCAGTAAAAATGAAATCATGAATTATACATACTGTATATGTCATTTAATTTTGCTAAATTAATTTTAAATTACAATTGAAATTCTTAAAAAACAACAACACTGCATAATGCTATATATATATATATATATATATATATATATATATATATATATATATATATATATATATATATATATTATTGTGTGTGTGTGTGTGTGTTTGTGTTCAGTATGAACCAACTGGGGAAAATTATTTCCCATCATTAATCTAGTTAATATATATTTAAATTGAAAAGATCTACCTGTAGCCTAAATTATCTTAAAAATCAAAGAAATAACAGTCCATTACAATGTACATACCATTTAGCCTACTAACCAGAGTAAAAGTACTGCAC
>NW_027508741.1:970000-985000 GCF_051911475.1 Siphateles boraxobius | reverse complement strand
ATGTTTTACTAAACACTCTCAATCTTTCTCACGCTCTCTTTCTCTTTACGATTGTGCTACAAATCAAATGTGCCTCTGCATCTCTGGCATAAGCTTGCAATCAATACCAAATGTCTAGCTAAATCGTCCCTGCTTTGATTTCTTTTCCCTCCCACTTCCCATTTTCTTGCTTGTCAAGGAACTGTATATTTATTCAAGTGCTTCCTGCTTAAATCAAAGAGAAAAGCTGGATTCCTGCAAGCCTCACTCCATTAAAATGTAAACGAGTGGACGGCGAAATTACAGCTCTGGTCTTCAGTCTCGCCAGCATCCAAACTAGGCACACGCCGCCTATACAATCCCCATCATTAAGGGCTTAATTGAATGGTAACTTCAGCATTTTTGAACGTAATGAATGTACAAGCGTTCGGTGCGGCGTGATGCATATCAATGAGAAGAAGTGTGTGGAAATATAACCGTGATTCTGACAAACAAACTCATCTGCATTCTTGAGCTGCCTCATATTTTTGTGGAAACGGTTTCATTTTTATGTGTCAAGATTCGTTGATGAATAGAAAGTTGAAAAGAACATTGTTCATTTGAAATAGAAATTACTGTCAGTAAAAAAAATCACACTGACTTTAAACTTTGAACAGTCGTGCAATTCTTCAAAACAGTAGTCTGACTGTATTTTGCTTGTCTTTTACTTTATATCATCATATATATATATATCTATTATATCATCATCTAGCCTAAATTGTTATGAAAGGGATGATTTATAGGCATTTACTGTTATCTGCTCTATAAACAATTCTACATCTGAATTGTTGACATATTTAGAACGCACATTAGCTTATTTTCTATTATTCTGAACAGAAACGGCAGACACGTTGAATGAAAATGTAAATCTACTCTCTGACAGTAGGTGGCGCTTATGGAACAGCAGAAATATATTGAAATATATTTATAAAATATAAAAAACAAAGCAGCAATAAGCTTATAAACACTACTTTATTAGGCGTAACATGGAGTGAGAAATTGGAAAGCAAATGTCTTTGTAACTTTTCTAAAGACATAGAATTAATTTGTTCATACATTCTGTCATATAAATTCTTTCAGCACTCATGTTTCCACACAAAACAAAACCTACGTTGCATGAGACCGTTTTCAAATTGTGATGCTCAAATTCGGTTTTAATGATTATTAATAATTAAATAATGAATTATATGAAAATATGAATGAATATAAAATATGAAACTCTAATACTAAACGTCAAGGATTTTTTATTATTGTGGTTTAGCATTAAAACGGTAACCATTTCATCCCTAGTAAAGACAGTGAGTTTTACTCGTATGTTACCATGTTGTTTTCTCCACCCAGGAAAACAAGGCCAGTCGTTTCCAAGACTTTGAAAAGTGACGGTTCTGTTGTATCTAGGACAACGTTTTGATTAATTAGCCACATAGCTGCGTTGCGGTTTTTTGTGAAAGTTTAAAATAGGCCCGTAATTAATCAGCAGGGATGGAAAGCTGTCGTGTGAGAGAAAGGCCAATGCGGGATCGTATGACAGATGGAGATTAAATTGTGAACTTCAGTTCGACATCGCTGGAAGCTTCCACTTGCTATTACAGGAATCATCAGTTAGCTTGTATTGACATTTCATTACGGCGAGCAAACAGTCATGTTCTGAGAGGTCTTTATACCCCGAGCACTTTGATACGGTTGGAGTTTGAGATGCACTATTACTCTGTGTGGGTTGTACAATTGTTGTTACTTGATGTTGGAAATGACGCCCCATGTGGTGTTTACACAAACTCAATCGATCACTTTGTTTCCTACCTCTGTTCACCAGTTCACACTACGGCTGCATGATATTGAAGCGAAAAGTGTGATATGTGATAACTCATTAAATAATGCTATATTCGATATGCAATACGATAATGCACGAAAGTGTGTAAAATAAACTTTCAGGATCAGTTTCAGAATCTGTAATGAAACTAGAAAGTTAAGTAATAATTCATTTTAAAGGGGTGGTTGATTATGATTTCACTTTTTTAACTTTAGTTAGTGTGTAATGTTGCTGTTTGAGCATAAACAACATCTGCAAAGTTACGACGCTCAAAGTTCAAAGCAAATGGAGATATTTTCTTTTAAAGAAATTGCTTTTTAAGGACTACAACAAACGGCTGGTAGGGACTACAATGAGCTTCTTCACAGGTTAGTGACATCATTAACTTTAAAATTTACATAAACGCCGCCCTCGGGAACGCGATTTATAGATTATCATGACAGAATATGCTAATCGATGACTAGAAGATAACTACACATAAGGTACATAAATTCATCAACTAACCATTCAGAAATGTTGTCGCTTCTTGAGTCTCTCCATCTTTGTCTGACTCCGGTTTGAACATAAAAGCCTAAAAGTTTTTGAAATGTTCAGTGCATGTCTGTGTGAGGTAAAAGGACACGAGCGCTAGAAGCTCCGCCCCCTGCGCCGGGAGCAGCAGCTCATTTGCATTTAAAGGGACACACACAAAAACAGTGCATTTTGCTCACCCTTAAAAAGTGACAATTTTAACATGCTATATAAAAATATCTGTGGGGTATTTTGAGCTAAAACTTCACATACCAACTGTGGAGACGTCAATTTTACATCTTGTGAAAATGTCATTATACCACCACTTTAAGGCAATTATTTTAGCTAGGAGTCTCTACCTGTTAGTCTTGATGATGGGTGTAGGCAGCACACAAGTGAGTTTCCATCCAAATGAAGCCAGTGATTGCAGCAAGGGAATATAGTCTGTCTTCACCTGTAAACCCTGAAAAGAAAAAACAGTTTCTGCGTAAAAATGCAACAAAGTCACACTTAAGTAGCAAAATTGACTTGAGACGTGCGTTGTATTCCAAATTTACATTTGTAGGTCTTTATGAAGAAATTTTAACATAGTGACTCTGTTTAGATACACCCTCTTTCGCTCTTTTGTGGGGATGCACCGATATGAAAATTTTGTCCGATAACCGATAAGGGTGTCACCGAAATTAATTCACAATCTCAAAAATAAAAATAAAAAATGGAATCGTCGATGCTGCCACGCCCCCATGTCGCGCCCGTGATGGAAAGTTTTACTGACTCAATTGTTCAATCTCGTTCATCAAAATTAACTAATCTTTTTTCTAGTCATTTCAGGGGCTTTAAATGTTATACTTTTAACACGCAAATTCCCCGAACACATCCACCTACGCAATTGATCATATTCTGAATTAAGAAATCATTATAATGCAGTCAAAAGTAATTAATTAATACTTGACCTTCCGATTCTTTTGTTCATTTGTCGCGTGACAGAGGCAATGACGGATCGTTCATGAAGGACTCATCACGGCGCGGGAAAAAAACACGTGTTGAAAGGCCGTGTCGTCTAACTTAGATTCTATGCCCGAGGCCCCGAGGCCCCGAGCCCGAACTTGTCCCGACCCGGGACGATATTTCCCGTAACTATCCTCTACCCTCGGGCCGGGCTCTTGATCTATAGACGTGGACTCCCAACGCAATAGAGTGCGGCGCGGGACTAGATTTGATGGCCGAGTGCGAGCGTGGGCGGTAATGCACTCACTCTGTGTGTGCGGGAGAATAAAACGATTTGCGGGACTCCCGCAAACTAGAAATAGCTATGAATAAAACATATAAAACGAATACATTTTTATTTATCTGTTGCAGAAAAGCAACAAGAACAACTGAAACAAAATAGAAACTATTTACAGGCCAGAGTTTCTATTTAAAACATGTTTGCAGCGTTGAGCGATTTAGCTAGACTCCTCACCGCTCAAAACAGACTTTTTGTTCAGTGCTGAATTCTGTAAGCTGGCAAATCCTCTAATTATAACAAACAAAGTGTAGGCTATATATTATGAAAGATTCATTGTGCAGTCACCTTCATTGATAATAACACCGACGTGTGAGATCGCGATGAACTGATTTCAGCTTTTTAGGAGCAACAGCAACCTGTGCTTAAAAAAAAAAAATAGCAAAAATCGAGAATCGAATCGAACCGTGACCTTAGAATCGAAAATGTAATCGAATCGAGGATTTGGAGAATCGTGACACCCCTAATAACCGATAATTCTTTATATTTTAAAGCTGATAAATCTAAATCCACATTTTTGAGAGCCTGATTACAAAAACGAAAGCCTCAACATTAAAAGCCATGTCTCAAGCACACAATAATAATGATGTTCTCATTATAATTTTATGTAGCCTAAATGACTTGCGCTGCAAATGTTGCACTTTACTGTATTTTCCTTTTTGAAGTGATTCCAATAATATTTCAAGCAATTCAAAAACATAATTGTGAACAGTGCACATCTGAAGTGTCTCAGCTGAAGGAAATAATCCATTATTTATCGGTTTTAATATGTTGGCCAAATTTTCTTATCGGGCCGATGACAATAACATTAAAAATGAACACATATTGGCCGATATGTCGTGCATCCCTACTATTTTGTTCTTTTTATTTTCTTGGACATTTGCTTAGATATATCAGAGCCGCATTCTGTGGATAATTTGCATATTTACATACATTAAAATGTCGACACACAACTTCTATTAAAAAAACTGCTTGTCAATCTTTTGAAAATTTTGTTCTTAAGGATGTTTGTGGATAAAGGCGGAAAATGTAAATGATAACTTATGTAGATAGATATAGAACTGAGGATGTGGATTTATCGTGATTGGAAACAATTCCCAGTTATTTACTATGGGTCAAATGAAGAAGTTTAATTTGAATAAATGTTTATAGAAAGAAAAAAACAGACCAAAAGTTGTGCATGAATGCATTTATGTGTAATTCAGAGAAAAGTGTTCATCAACAGGGTTGTTTTGAGCAGTTAGGGATGTATTGTGGTTTCACAGAGAAATCTTGTATCCTTCATTTCAGGAAGTCAGTGCGGTTTAACGGCAGGGCACCTGTCCTCAAATAGAAACCATGTCGTGTGTCAGCCACACGCGCACACTCATGATGATAACACAAGACAGCGCTAGATGATAATGCTTCACTTGCAATTATATGCCACAGGTTTTGGCACAGCCTTGCATGAATACACGGTACGTTTATACGTGAGTCACTCTGGAAAGTTCAGAATAGATGATAAAATGATGACTTCCTTTTTACATAAGCAGCTGCCTTCTAAGAAAACAACTTAACCGAATCGAACCTTCCTAATAAGTGGCTGTTTTTGTAAAACGTTACATATGCACAGCACACACAATTTTTAGGTTTTATTAGGTAGATTGGTTGAAATATATTATTTATTTATTTACTTGATACTTTTAAGAACTGAATGTATACACACACACACACACACACACACTGGGCAAAAAAAGGGCCAAACCTAGAATGTCTAAACACTAAGCTTTTAATTGTCTTAAAGTACCCCTGTGGTGAAAATCCAGCTTTTAATGTTGTTTATATGTCTATATGGTGTTTTTAATATGCTTTTAGACAAACCATGTACAAATTCATAAGTTAACACCATTGCTGAGTATTTTCTCCTTAAAACTGCAGTGAACCAAAGACAAACAAAAATCAGATCACATGTGATCATCAACGAGCTGAGTGAGTGAGTGGAGGCGGGGCTCATTTGCATGTTCATAGAATATATATACTAAATCAGGCAAGGTTTTAGAGTTACATTCAAGCTATTTTAAGACATGAAGAATTTTATTTCAAGGAAAAAAACGTTCAAGCACAAGAAGACACGAAAGATACCTTGCACACGCGTCTGACAGAATCCCAAGAAAGGGTTTATTTATTTATTTATTTTTGCTCAGGAGTTTGTGTATATACAGTGGTGGTCAGAATTAATGGCACCCCTGGTAAATATGACCAAAAATGCCTGTAAAAAATAAATCTGCATTGTTTAGCCTTTTGATCTTTCATTCAAACAATTTGCACAAATCTAACCTTTCATTGAAATAAAATAATTGAAATTGGGGGTAAAATCACATTATGAAATAAATGCTTTTCTACAAAACACACTGGCCATAATTATTGGCACCCCTAGAATTTTTTACGAGTAAAATATCTCTGAAGTAGCCTATATTCCCATTAATATTTACCCTGTTTTTAGCACACCAGGGTGACTAGGAACATGACATTTTCTAGCTATGACTTCTTGTTTCGCAGGAGTTTAAATATGAGGAAACACAAAGGCCAAATTCTCTTAATCATCCATCACAATGAGTAAAACCAAACAATATAGTTCTGATGTGCATCAAAAGATTGTTGAGCATTACAAAATAGAAAGTGGCTAAGAAAATAGCTAAAGAATTGAAAATCCCCATTTTGACCATCATTTTGCATCATTAATGCACAGTGAAGAGGAAAGTTTGAGTGACCAAAGACTCTCAAAGGATCACAGATGGAGATTTGCATAGATTACTTGAGTCTTGGGGGTCAGAAAGCCTAAAAAAATAAATCAAACAACCCCTACATCACCACAAGTTGTTTGGGAGGGTTTCAAGAAAAATCCTCCTCGCTCGTCCACAAACAAACTCCAGCATATTTCAGTTGTTAGTCACGACTGGATGTACAAAAGGGACTGGATTCTGTGGTCAGATGAAACAAAAAAATGGCTTTTTGGCAGCAAACCCACCAGATGTGTTTGGTGCAAACAGGGATAAAAAGTACCCCATGCCTACAGTTAAATATACTGCTGGATCTTATATGTTGTGGGCCTATTTTTTTTTGCTGGAGGTCCTGGACATCTTGTTCAGATACATGGTATTATGGATACTAGCAAATACCAACAGATAAAAAATCGAAACCTGACTGCCTCTGCTAGAAATCTTATAATGGGCCATGGTTAGATCTTCCATCAGGACAACGGTCCAAAACAAACATCAAAATCAATACAAAAATGGGTAACTAAGCACAAAATTAAGCTTCTCCCAAGACTGTCCCAGTTCACTAAACTGAACCCTATAGAAAATGAGTGGGGTGAACTGAAGAAAAGAAGCACCAACATTGATCTGTGAATCTGAAGGATCTGGAGAGATTCTGTATAGGGGAATGGTCTCTGATCTCTGGTCAGTTGTTCTCCAAACTCATCAGGCATTATAGAAGAAAACTCAGAGCTGTTATCTTGACAAAAGGAGGTTACAAAAAGTAATTAATAACAGGGAGCCAATAATTATGGCCAGTGTGTTTTTGGAAAAAAGCATTTATTTCATAATTTGATTTACCCCCCACTTTCAATTATTTTACTTCAATGAAAGGTTAGATTTTTGCGAATTTTTTGAATGAAAGATCAAAAGGCTAAACAATGCAGATTTATTTTTATTACAGGCATTTTTGATCATATTTACCAGGGGTGCCAGAACACATTTGATGCTGCCTTAAAATCACCTTTCCGAACAGCCTACAGAATCTCTGCCCACGTAGTCTTTGGGACAGAGCCAGACTCTTAGTTTAGTCTTTTGTGGAGGTTGTGTTTCAACACCCTTCCTAGTTATGAAACCCTTTTGCCTAGTTTGGATGACATTGTTGTCTACCGTGTGTTGAAAGGCCCCGGGTTTCTGTGGAAATGTTTCTTGGGTTTTTGCATTGGTCAAGGCCAATCCTTTTGGGGGAATCCAGATATGTGAGAAGAGGTTTTTGTTGGAAGACGTCCCAGTAGTGGACCCTGTTAACGGCTCCACAGACTTAAAAGTGGAGGAGAATTGAGAAAATATGGTCTGTTTAATGGCTTTCCGTTGCTGCGAAATTGTGTGAACATCTACATGTTGTTGAAGTGCTACACTCTTTAGACATGGAGGTGAGTGAAATAGAGCAGAACCAAGACTCCTTAGCAAAAAAGAGTCATAAAGTCAACATAACAGTCAGCTTTCGCAATGTGGTGCATTTCAGAGCGAAGAAGGATGATTAATGAGAAAAACATGTATTTTATCCATCAGTGATTGATTGGATTGTGAGATAAAGAATTGAGTCCGATGGTTTGAGGGGAGGAGATGATGTCATCCAGTATAGAAAAAGGTTTCAGAGATGGAGAAACCTTTAATGAAAGTTTACGAAGAAATTCTTTAATAATGTGGAGGGATCATAAGACCAGGAGTGTATATTAAGAACTTAGATAGGGTCAGTTGTAACTTCATGTTGACTTTGAAGCTGATGTGTCTGTGATATGATCTTTCTATATTTAGAGGACTGTAATATGTATACGTAATTTGTTGGTTGACAATCTGATAAACACTGATAAATAGGGCTGGATATCGTTCAAAAATGTTCGATACCGATACCCTGAACGATACTTTTTTCGTTAACAATTTTATGAAATCCATTTAAACAAGACCGTGCCAAAAGGCAGAAGCAGGCAGTGACCGAACGTGCCCTTGAGCGGCGGATGGTCGACGTCAAGAGGACAGACCACATCAGCAACGAGCTACTGAGGAAGATGAGCGAAGTCAAGGTGAATGAAGCTCATCATTCATTCATTCATTCAAGACATTGGCAGAGACTGGATGGGTTTGCCCCGGGACCGAAAAGCCTGGCGAAGTTGTTGTGGCCTGCGTCTAAATATTGAAATACAGGCCGATTGAAGATTGAAGACATTACATATTACCTGAAAAAAAAAAAAAAAACGTTGGTTTTATTTTATCATTTTGTTGACTTTTTTTTACAGACTCAAAAAGTCATAAAGGCCTATTCACAAAGGCCACTAGGGGCCGGAATATATGCTCACGCTGAAGCGCAGGCATAAGCCTTGCCGCAAAACAAAAGTAGCCTAATGATTATGAATGTGTCAGGAAAAAATAGCAAGGAGACATTTTAATTGTTTGCTAATAAACTAGTGTTTTCTGAGTCAGTGTTGGCTGCAAAGATAAAGTTGCAGACTCGTCATTTCCGGAATATAGTGAACGCTTATAGAGAGAAATGCACCTTTTATTTGGATTACATAATCAGAGTATTTGTTTTCGAGTCGAATTGGTTTGTTTAAAAGTAAACATTTCAAGCTTTCTATATGCCTGTGTAGCAATGTTCAGGGAAGAAGGAGGCGGGAACCGGCGAACATTTAAACATACTTTACTAAAATAAAACCAAACAAACTAAAATACCGCCAGCAGCCCCTCGCGGACGACTGCTGGCTTAAAATAAAACACAAATACAAAAAACAAAACTCAACTAAAATACAGGCCTGTTCCTCTCTCGATCATCAACGTCGTCGCTCCTCCTTTATGTTTCCGCTCCTCCGTGAGAGATGCGAGACTGGTGTGCTTCACAGGTGTTGCTCATTAGCAATCGCACCACCGGCCTCGCGCCGTTCTCTCACGTCCCTCGGCCGTCCTGTTCACCACAGCCTGTATTTCTAATGTCTGTGATGCCTAAACGCAAAGTTTCTGCTAATTTCTGACGCGCTTCAGTGCTTCTTCAAGTTTATTTAAGTGCTTTATCAGATTTGTCTTGTTGCCGGTCTTGGCAGCCATCATCTTGTCGCAAACATTGCATCGCACGCTGTTGACATCGAGCCTGGTGAAATGTAGCCACACTTTTGATCTTTTCCACATCTTTTCCATCTATGGGAGTTGGGACTCTTACACACTAAATACTCTCATGACAGCCACATCTCTGGGCATAACCGGTGTAAGCTAGTGTTTTTCCTTGATGTCTCGCCACAGCCAATCATGCTTATTGGCTCACTGACGTTGATGAGATTAACCCCTTAGGTATCGAAATTTGGTAGAGATGTTTTGATACTCTATGGTATCGAGGCAATATTGCAAAAAATGCCGCACTCGATACCCAGCCCTAATTGTAAATTACATTTCACAATATAGTCACATAGAAAACAGTATTTAATATTGTAAAAATATTTCACAAACAATATTACTGTTTTTACTGTATTTATCAAAATGCAACCTTAGTGAGCAGAAAGAGTCTTCAACCAACCCCAAACTTCCTCCAAAGCATGATTAAAAAATATTTTTAAGGGAAAAATATCAAAGGCTGCACCAGAAGATCTGAGAGATCTATTTTTGTATTGAACCTTTTCAGTCAAAGAAGCAGATTTCAGCTCACACACTTCCATTCTCGACAACCAAAAATAGCTTTTTATTTTACACCTATGTCACACTTTTCTACCCAGGGTCCACAGAACGCCCTTCCTGTCATAGACGTTCAGCTGCCTCTGCTTTGCTATATACAGTCAAACCAAAAATGATTCAGACACCAGACCAGACTATTTATATATATATATATATATATATATATATATATATATATATATATATATATATATATATATATATATTTACTAGTGGGAACAGGCCTGACACTATAGTTCATTTATGTAAGTGAGGATAGCAAAATAAAGTAAACTGTGACATATATTATACCCAAATATTCTTCATACAGTGACTACCAGTAACATTTATAAAAAATGTGGAACTAAAAATTATTCAGACACTTTGACCTGACCATGTTTTGCTGAAGTGTTTTTTTCTTTAATTGCTAATGCGAACTTTTCACACCACAGACTGAACAAAATTAAGCATTGCTTGGTAATTGTTTGAGCTAAACTGTTTTTATCTAATTGTGTAGTTAAATTTAACAGCTGACAGATATTCAACATAATTCATGTGTGAGAGTCTAACAGAAGGACGGACAAAACCAGTGACATATCAACTGATTTAATAACTCGAGTTCTTGTTATATCATTTTATTACCATTTTCCAAACTATAGCGAATAAACTGTGATAATGTGAGAAATGTTGATGGTGTCTGAATACATTTTGGTTTCACTGTATACTCTCACGTTCTGACAGCAACCGCCAACCTCATTTCGCACATCATAAAGTTACTAAAAACTCGGTTTATGTGGAAACAGACTCATCCCACTGCTAATGAAAGATTGGAAAATCTGATTTTGTTCCGTTTCCGAGTCGTGTAGTTCAGCCACATACACACAGACAAAAAAAAAAGTCTGAGTATATAATAAGAGTCTTTGAAACGGCAGGTCGCGTGTTTTCCTCACCTCCACTGGAGCCATAAAGGTTACATTGCTAAAGGACGTGTTTTAATGGCCTATCTACAGTCTAGATATCACACTGCTCCAGTGACTGCACTGACCTTCAGACTTTACCTTCAGCTCTAACTACATACTAAATATATAATGCCAGAGGAAAATTATATGGCTCAGGGAACATAATGGCGTTTCATTGAAGCTTCTACTTTGATGTTTCTCTTGCAGTAACTTGAACTGCCTTTGACTTTGTTGAGCACAGTTTGAGACATTAGCTACGTTTACATGGACACAATCGGAATGAAATCAATACGATTGATGAATCCGAACACGGTGTTTACATGAACTATAAATAAAGTAATCGGGTTGATGTGCGCGTTTATATGTCACAAGATTCAAATCGGAATTGATTTTTTGACATGCGCACACTGCACGAATATGCCGCTGTTCACGCATAACTATTCTCCTTTATTGTTCTTTATTTTTTTTAAACAGCAGACTTAATATTTATCCGTCTCTGGTCATGATTTGGAGACGATGAGCATGAACCGTTTTGCCGTGCTGCTATTGATCACGCAGTAAAACCACGCGCCCAAAACCTGTCGTCCATGGATGATAATCTGAAACAAGCACTGGTGGGACGTTGTCCTGCTCCACTTCACAGACGCTGAGTGAAATGAGAATTTTTTAATGACGGAACACTCATTTATATTCACTTTATTCAACAGGAAGAACAGCTTGTTCCACGCGTCATACGTCATTACGCTATTTCAACGTCATTGCTGTTGGTTAACGTCATTGGTTTTCAATCCGATCAAGTGTTTACATGTTCTCTCGATCGGATTACAAAATGAGTAAACCACCCCTTTCAATCCGATCGAAATTTCAATCGGATCGAGCTCAATCGGATCGATTAAGGTGTTTACATGAAGGTTTTTTAGTCCGATTGAGCCGTCAATCCGATTATACGTGTCCATGTAAACGCAGCTATTGTTGAGAGTGTTTTCCTCATGCACAACACTTTGCTGATTTTGTTATCGGCATCTTGATGCGATCGAGTTATGGTAATCTTATTCAAGCTCTAATTGAGTTACGCTACGTGCTTCAAACGTTCAACTCTACGTTAACTTATTAGCTTCGTTAACTTGGTAAACTTTGTTAAATCTCTCTCATCATGATCCGGTGAGAAAGAATTTGATGATTTTTTATCTTATTCCCAGACTTTATAGTTAAATAAATCCAATCCAAGCAGTAGAAAAACTGCTTTCAAGAAAAAAGATACAGATGTCGAAATGCTTATTGCGTCTTCAATGGGCCCGGGCCGGGGTGTGTTTCCCAAAAGCATCGTCAGCTAACTATGGTCGCAAGTTCCATCGTTATCAGCAGTTTAACTAGTCTGCGTTTCCCGAAACCATCATTCTAACGAACTTTCGCAAACAGCATTGCAATTATGCAATTATTTATAATTATTTATTATGCAATAGGCTAAATTTGATATTAAATAGGTTGTAATTAGTCAAGACATTGCGACAAAGGCTTTTGATCAGGCATTACCGCCTGGGTCCTAAAGGAGACCCAATTCCTAGGGGGGGACTCGATTTTTCATGACACGCCTTCTCTGTGACATCACGCATGTCGTTAAAGATGGCGAGCAATGATTGGTTGGGAATAGGGCTGCACGATATTGAAGAAAAATGCGATATGCGACAACTCATTAAATAACGTGATATTCGATATGCGATACGATAATGCTTAAAGTGTGTAAAATAAACTCAAATTATCTTTTAAATATATTTAAAAAATATTCACATTCTTTTTGTGACAAGAAAACATCCCTACAACTTCTGGAAGTGAACAGCAGTGTTTTACCGTCGCATAAGAAGTGTTATTTTAACATCAGTGTAAATCACAGGTTTTAGGGTTTCAGGTTATCCTACATTAGGTTTATTTAACAACAGAAACTGAATTATCAAATGTAAAAATAAAACACTTCTTAGTTTTCACTGTATGAATTTAATACTGATTCTTATTAAAGCTACAAAAGTTATTCAGCCAAGAGCAGTGATTTTCTCTTTGTCTTTTGTTCATGACTCCAGTTATTGCAAGCTGTTGCGATATGCATATCGTGATATATACATTTGCGATATTTCGATATATTGTGCAGCCCTAGTTGGGAAGCAATGTGCAGTCTAACATGTTTCTTGTCCACGACACAAGAATTTACGAGTCAAAATCACAAAATCGACTATCATAACAGACAAAAATATAGTGTAATCTGAACCCTGTGATCTCACCATGACCTTTTTTTTTACTTTATAGACACAAACAGGAGTCCATACGTTCCTGCAACTGCACATAAGTACTGCTCTCCTCTTAATAACACACCCTTATATACGGAGAGAGTGTGATAAAAACCTGTTAAGGCAATTTCCTTCTCGGTGGATCAAAACTAATAAGTGTTGCTGTGAGTAAATCTTCAAGGATTATTCCTCAAGGAAATCTCGAATGGAAAACTGTTTTCCTGTGGTTGTGTTTCAGGGGCCGAGCTTTAGTGACGGAGCACCTTCATTGCATTACATGTCCAAGGTTACACTGCCTATTGATTTTCCTTTACGACAAGAATAGAGTCCTCATTTAATTTGACTCGTATTGAACAAACATGGCTCAGTTACTCCGGTAGTGCTTTGGAGGCTTGTGCATACAAATAAACATTATTTTTCTATTTATAGGTATAATTTTGAAAGATGATATCAATTTATTTATTTAGTTAAGTATTCAATTTTGAATGTATTCCTTCATTTAGTTGTGTTTTTATATGTAAACATCATATTATGAGGAAATATTCATATAAATAAATACAGAAATACTGCATTTATTAAGTAACTACAATTTGTAAACTTATATATATATATTGTACACACACACACATACATGCCTAGATACATTATATTATTATTATTATAATAAATAAATGCAAAATACAGCATTTAACTAACTACAATTTATTAACCAATATTATATACACGCATACATACAAATTTACATAGATTATATTAGGCTATATTATATTATATTATTATAATATAAAATTTAACTAACTACAATTTATTAACCAAAATTATATATATATATATATATATATATACACGCATACATACAAGTCTACATAGATTATATTATATTAGGCTATATTATATTATATTATTATAATACAAAATTTAACTAACTACAATTTATTAACCAAAATTATATATATACACACACATACATATAAGCCTACATAGATTATATTATATTATTATAATAAAGAAATGCAAAATACTGCATTTAAGTAACTACAATTTATTAATCAAATGTTTATATATACACACACACATACATACAAGCCTACATAGATTATATTATATTACTATAATAAATAAATGCAAAAATACTGCATTTAACTTACTACAATTTATTAACCAACTTAAAAAAAACATGAAAACATGGTGTGTGTGTGTGTGTATATATATATATATATTTTTTTTTTCAACTAAATGCAATAAATAAATGAATAAACTTTTATCATCATAAATTATTGTTTGTAGCGCTACATTAAAAAGACACTTCTTCATCAGTAAATGGATGAATAATGTGGAGTGATTGTCTGATGCTATTATAGAAACATGATTCACGAGACGTTTGAAATAAACACACAGGCTCATTGAAGGCAGAAATATCAGAGACAGAAAACGAGACCGTGATTGATGGGCTGACGGCAGACAGCAGCTGAACACATCGATTCAGAACGTCTCACTGCGTTAGTGAAAATACCCTTCTGTCCGAGGAGGAACCTACAGATATCTGCATGATTCGGATGTCCGGAATATACATCAACATGCACTTACACAATGTTACTACTGGATGCAATTTACAGGATCGTTAAATTACAGTCTTATTGAATGCTGGGAAATGTCGAGCAGACTTGGGTTTGAATGCAGCCGGTCGGGCGAGTAATGCTGGGAGAAA
>NW_027508741.1:965000-967500 GCF_051911475.1 Siphateles boraxobius | reverse complement strand
TAAGAAAGAGGGTAGTTACATATAGCGGGAATTCAAGGTGATAAAAATATAACTAGTAGTGAGAATATATGCAGAAGAGGAAGTCATTTGAAATATTTCAAAGAAAAGAAAGAGTGACAGAAACCACACAGACACAGACTAATGAATGACCAGGCTAATTAACCACCATATCCATATTGAAATGTGAAACATTCCCGGTGAAATAAATAAAGCAAGAGCGACACATTTTAATGGGCTGGTCTCGCTGATTCCCCGCGCGTTTGCCCCTGTTTTAGACTGATCTTTATATATGGCTGGATAATAAGCTCTGCTGAGTATTGGAGACGAACACAGGGGCGTCTGGGAACCGGCTCTCATCCCGAGTTATTTCTGCTCAGTGTCCTCTCAAGGCCCAAGAGCTAACTTATTACCCGTCCTCCATTTACACACTAATACTGTTTGTGCTGCCCCGTCTGCTCTGGGAGACACTCCAGATTACATTACAGGGGACTGAGGGATGGGCGAACCCTGACGGGAAAGGGTTTTCTCAGGAAAGGGAGGGGAGTGGTGCATTCTTCCATCAAAAAAACCTATTTAAAGCTGCACTTTCTCAATTGAAGACATCTCACCGGCCTTTCCAACGGGGCCATTGTTCTGGCCACCATGCATTAGATGTTCCCACTTGGGATCGTAATTGGAAAAGTCCACTCGGCAGATTGGCTCAGCTGTTGAGCTCGTCTAGTCAAGTCACCTTTATTTATATAGCGCTTTTTACAATACAGAGTGTTTCAAAGCAGCTTATAGAGATAACAGGAAAATAATGCAAAAAAAAAAATTGTGTTTCTAGAAAATAGCGTCACAGTCCAGCTTGAGTAAAGTCAGTGATGGTTCATTTTGTTGTAAAAAAGTTATTAAATGAGCTGATTTATATGTACAGCCGCTCTGGGGAAAACCGTGATGTCATCGTCCAGCTCGGTTCTTGTATGGTGTCAATGCAGGCAGATCAATAATATTGTTGTAATATTACATTAAATGTCCCCAACTAAGCAAGGCGACAGAATGGAGAAAAACCCTTGCGAGAAACCAGACTCAGTCTCAGTTCTGGCCAACGAACCAACAGTGTATGATTATGATTCAGGCAGCATTATGGGTCAGAAGTCAGATTGGATCATAAAATTCTGAATATTTCAGTTCCATCTGGTTGAAGATTTTCATTTCTCACTGTTTAAGTTCAGTTCTGTGTGAATTTGTCTGGTCTCTAATGTGGTTGTGTTGGATTGCTTGCCTCTATGTTGGATTTATTAAAGATTACCTATTTACTCTCGTCTTCATCTTCGTGTGTGTTTACACAGCCTGATCGTGACACAGACAGAGTGCTCTTTTCTACAGACACACTGAATGGCCCGTTTATGGAGATTGGCGGGCGAGAGATGGAGAGAGACTGCCGGGATGTGTGGAGTTTGGTCTGGCCAGGTCGTCGGGACTGACTGATAACGTTCAGGGTTAAGTGTGTGCGAGAGGGAGTTGCTAATGCTCAGGACAGCTCATGTATATTTTAGGACGCGGGCAGAATCAGGCGATGCAGAAGATGAGGATGTGAACATGTGAAAGTCAGTCACGGCAGCAGAAGCACGACTGTACAGCTGACTCTGCAGACGCGCATGTGATGCATTTCTGTTAAAGGTGACGTGTTTGATTTCAAGGCCTAAAGTCTGTCTGTCATTCTATCATTCTATCATTCTGTCTATCATTCTGTCTGTCATTCTATCATTCTGTCTGTCATTCTATCATTCTGTCTATCATTCTGTCTGTCATTCTATCAGTCTATCATTCTGTCTGTAATTCTATCAGTCTATCATTCTGTCTGTAATTCTATCAGTCTATCGTTCTGTCTGTCATTCTATCATTCTGTCTGTCATTCTATCATTCTGTCTATCATTCTGTCTGTCATTCTATCATTCTGTCTGTCATTCTATCATTCTGTCTGTCATTCTATCATTCTGTCTATCATTCTATCGTTCTGTCTATCTGTCTATCCTTCTGTCTGTCATTCTATCAGTCTATCGTTCTGTCTGTCATTCTATCATTCTGTCTGTCATTCTATCATTCTGTCTATCATTCTGTCTGTCATTCTATCATTCTGTCTATCATTCTGTCTGTCATTCTATCATTCTGTCTGTCATTCTATCATTCTGTCTGTCATTCTATCATTCTGTCTGTCATTCTATCAGTCTATCGTTCTGTCTGTCATTCTATCCTTCTGTCTGTCATTCTATCAGTCTATCGTTCTGTCTGTCATTCTATCATTCTGTCTGTCATTCTATCAGTCTATCGTTCTGTCTGTCATTCTATCCTTCTGTCTGTCATTCTATCAGTCTATCGTTCTGTCTGTCATTCTATCATTCTGTCTGTCATTCTATCATTCTGTCTATCATTCTGTCTGTCATTCTATCATTCTGTCTGTCATTCTATCATTCTGTCTGTCATTCTATCATTCTGTCTATCATTCTGTCTGTCATTC
>NW_027508741.1:937500-962500 GCF_051911475.1 Siphateles boraxobius | reverse complement strand
TTCTGTCGTTCTGTCTATCATTCTATCGTTCTGTCTATCATTCTATCGTTCGGTCTATCATTCTATTGTTCTGTCTATCATTCTATCATTCTGTCGTTCTGTCTATCATTCTATTGTTCTGTCAATCATTCTATCGTTCTGTCTATCTATCTATCTATCTATCTATCTATCTATCTATCTATCTATCTATCTATCTATCTATCTATCTATCTATCTGTCTATCCGTCTGTCTATCATTTTACTGTATCGTTCTGTCTATCATTCTATTATTCTGTCCATCATTCTATCGTTCTGTCTAGTGATCTGTGTCCATCCATCCATCCATTGTTCGTTTTTATCCATCCATCGTTCGTTTTTAATCTATCTATAGTTCTTTCTATAGTTCAATATAACTTCTAGTGAGAATATATGCAGAAGAGGAAGTCATTTGAAATATTTCAAAGAAAAGAAAGAGTGACAGAAACCAGACAGACACAGACTAATGAATCTATCCATCCATCCATCCATCTATATCTATCCTTCTGTCTATCATTCTATTGTTCTGTCTATCCATCCATCCATCCCAAAAAAACACTCTCGAATTCCATTTTGAATGCCACTGGTGTTCAGAAAGAGATTGAGCTCTCAGAAGAGAAGTGACATTCGTGTTTAGGTGCAGTGTGAATGCGCCTTATAAGACCAGGTACGTGTATTAAGCAACTAAAAAAGGATCAATTTTGATTTCACGTTGACTTTAACAGTTACAAAATGATGCTCTTCACTTTTGTGTGTCTGTCATCCTCTCTCACTCATGGACCTGTTCAAAACGGTACCATTCATTCTCCGGGCCTTTTGTGCATCAGGAAAATGACATTGGGAGGTATCTCCAAAATCCCTTTCACAGCAAGAGAATACCTTATTGGAAATTCATACGCTGAATATATCTGTGCCTTCGTGGAATCTGAATATAGGCAGAACAGCATGAATAGTCAAGCGCATGAATGTGTCACAGCTGCGGGTGCATATTCTTTTCTGAGGAGGGGGAAATTCGCCCCGGTGCAAAAGTCAGACAAAAGAAACCTTTTAGTCAACATCGTTGGCGTCTATTCAGCGGGAGCTAAACCTGGAAGTGCGATGAGCCTGTGGCCCTCCGTGTTGCTCTCCTGTGGAGCGGATGAATCTTTAATTGCAACGGTTTCGTAGAGCTGAGAGCATTAAGATCTGCAAATTCAGTGCTGGTGTGATGGGTGCCACTCAACGCCACACCCAGCGCATTAAAGGGATAGTTCACTATCATAAATGAAAATTAACCCATGATTTACTCACATTCAAGCCTAGGTGTATATAGCTTTCTTCTCTCAGACGAATACAATCGGAGTTACATTAAAAAATGTCATGGCTCTTCCAAGCTTTATGATGACTGGCTGTATGTCTTTGGAAGTCCATGAAAACGCATCTTTCCACGCGTCTCAGGGGGTTAAAAAAGGCCTCCTGAAGTGAAGCGATGCGTTCGTTTAAGAAAAATATCAATATTTAAATCTTTATAACTGTCCATATTTATAAAATATCCATATTTTAACCTTTATAACTAGCTTCCGGCAGACGGACATACGCATTGATTTAGTCCGAAATTCGCATCCGAAATTTTTGCACGTTAAAAAAAAAATTCGACCTCACGTTATGTCAATCACGCTTGCACACTGCCTCCGAAACTTTCGTCCGTCATAAAAAAATTCGGATTGGGTTCGATTTTTTTCAAATCCACAGCCAGCATTTTGAGAGTTTTTTTTTACAATTCAGAGCCACCGAATCACGAATACGGAAAAACGCATATGAAAATTTCGGACTCAGTGCAATGGCCTTAACACTTGAACATGGTTAATAAATGGCCTTTATTAACCCCTGCAGAGCCGCGTCGAGCACTTTAATCATGTAAAGATGTGCTTTGATGGACTTCCAAAGACATACAGCCACACTCAAAAAAATATTTTTGCCGCTTGTTAAATTTAATTAATTAAAATAAGCAAAAGTAACACGATTGTTTAATATTTTGTCACAACTTAATTTAATTGTGTTCAATCAACCTAATATATTTAAGACTGAAGTTTACTTCATTTGTGTGAAAACTACATGAATCATTTTTGTTGACAACTAACTGGGCAGTGGATCTGTAGTTCCCAGCATGCTTTGCAAGGGACTGCATTAGGAGGGTAAATTTAGGGATTAAAGTGTTATTTTATGTGTTTTTCAGTAAATGGAAAGATGTTGTTAGTTAATGTTAGTATTTAATGTTCAGTTATTTTAGAAACTTAGAGGACTTTCTGTAATGTTTTTGAATTTTGTTGTTACCATTATGCAAAAGAGTGACGACTTCTGGGCAGTCAATATACACTAAATATGCATTAAATCTCACTCACAGACCTGTATAAGTCATATCTAATATTACTATGTAAAAAGATGTTATAATTAAATTGAATGCAAGCAGCTTCTATCATTGGAAGTAATTAGCTAAAATTATAATGTTTTTAGGCAGGACAAAAATTAAATCTAGTTAACTTATCAAAACTTTACCTAGTAGGCATGACAATTATTTTAGTAGTCTTGACTAAATGAATTTAAGTTCATAGAGCAAGATTCCAACAAATCATTTCAAACTAATCAGATTTTGTTGGAAAAATTTTCCTTATTTTATTTAAGTTGGTTCAACAGCTTATTTTTTTGAGTGCATTCACTGCCATTATAAAGCTTGGAAGAGCCAGGACATGTTATTATATAACTCTGATTGTATTTGTCTGAAAGAAGAATGCAATATACAATGACTTGAGTATGAGTAAATCATGGGGTAATTTTCATTTTCGGGCGAACTATCCCTTTAAAACTCGCCTCCCGCCTCCCACTTTTCCTCACCATGGAAACCCGTCTCTAAGGGCGGGAGAGGCTAAAGGAAAGCTTCTTTATAAAGGACATTCTCCTGGACAACTTCAATGTCACTGAAGCAAAGCTAGACGGGTGCACAAGTAAATCAGTGGAGCAGAACGCCACACCAACAGCGTCGACAACGAGCAGAATCCATCAGTAGACTTTAAGCCGACACAAAACCCCCATCCAGCCCTGGACCGGTGGATAAACTCATATCAGAAGCACCTGGAGGGCAGTTTCTGAAGATGGAGGTCGAGGCCGTGCCACTGCTGATCTCTTAAGACTATCATTTTGATCTTCTATCAAATAGGAGAACTAATCTTACAAGCGCTGTCAAGAACATGTCCAGGTCATATTTCACCCCTGAAACTAACAGAAAGAAATGTGAAATCTTTGACACCATGATCCTATTTCAGGATCGTTCAGCATTTAAATGCTCATGACAGTTAAACATTTTCTCCACAAAATCTCATTACCATAATGCAAAGAAATTAAATGCAAACTGCTTATTTTTTTTTTTTATTATTTACATACTATTATAATATTTATTGGTATTTTGAATTAGCCTTAAGTTTTATTAAATTTGTTTTGCGATTGCCATTTTATTCAATTTAGCTTTAATCTATTCAAAAATACCCCTAAAATAATATACAAATATCAAATATATTAAAATGCAATTATGACACTAATGTCACAATGCAAAAAATGGTAACTTTTTATAATATATTAAAACGTGTTATCTATTTATAGTTAAGTGTTAACTATTATCTATTTATAATAGTTAACTAATATGCATTAGTCAACATGAACTGACTATGATAACTATATATTTGACAGCATTTATTAACCTTTGTTAATAATAGTTGATAAAAATATTAATATTCATGTTAGTTCACAGTGCATTAACTCATCGGATAAAACTTCAGATTTTTAAAAAGGTATTCGTAAATGTTGAGATCGACATTAACTGAGATTAATAAAATCTATAGAAGAATTGTTCATTGTTAGTTATTAAATTAATGTTAACAAATTGTAAAGTGTTACCCAAAAAAAATCTAATTGGTCTGAACTTAAAATGAGCTTCATTATTTTTTATGCAAAATATGATCAGTGCAAAAACGATGTGAAGAGAGGCATTCATCATTATTACTCGGGCATTTTTTGTGGCGATTGATTTTGATTTTCATATAACGCACAAAATGATAAAATTGACTTAAAACAGACCAAACGTCAGATTTGCAAGCAGAATTTGTTGTTTTTTATAATTATTTCCTGTTGTTTTTGAGGTGAAACGTGACCTTGACATGTTTTCCTGAGATTCGCCCAGAGCACCGGTCTCGGTTCGGCTCTGTTGCATGCGTGTGCATCTTCCTCTCATATTACGGACGTGTTGATGTTTACAGTGAGAAGAAGACACTGTGGGAGTGCATCACCATGGAGTTCTCATTATGCATTCACAGGCCAGACTCAAAGAGAAGCTAAATTTGGCGAGATCTGGCCCATGTGCTTCTCACAGGCCTGATAATGAATGCGTCTCCAGCCTTTCATGTAATCAGACACTTATGAAAAGTCTACATGCTGGCGGTGCTTTGATATCACATTGTTCCCGGACTCCACAGGGCTCTGCCATCCTCCCGCTTTAACACTGCATACACTTACTGTTGTTTTCCTTTGCACGTGTCGTTGACATGAACACCATCATTTGTCTCGAGTCATTAAACATATTCTTTACATTTTTATATGATGCTTAACAAGGTTATGTATTCCACTTTTCAATGCATTTTATTTTATCTTCTTTTTTTATACATGCCATTTTATTTATTTTAAGTGTATTCCACCTTTAAATATTTAGTGATGCTTAATACGCTTATGTATTCCACTTTTTAATGCATTTTATTTTATTTATTATTTTTAAACATGCCATTTTATGTATTTTAAGTGTATTCCACATTTAAATATTTAGTGACGCTTAATACGCTTATGTATTCCAATTTTTAATGCATTTTATTTTATTTGTTGTTTTATTTTATTTATTACTTTTATACATGCCATTTTATTTATTTTTAGGTGTATTCCACATTTAAATATTTAGTGACGCTTAATACGCTTATGTATTCCAATTTTGAATGCATTTTATTTTGTTTTAGTCTTTATTTTAGCAATTTTGATATTTTTATACATATCATTTTTTATTTTATTTATTCATTAAGTGTATTCCACATTTAAATATATTTTAGTTTGTTATGCATTCTGCATTAGTGGTCTTTGCTAAGTCATAAGTATAACTATTGCTCATAGTCACAGTTAATTTACTGAGTATTAGACGCCATTTCTTTACTTACGGACATGAATGATCCCTCATATTACCTGGTTTGTTAAATCGAGATGTACTTTTAGTTTTCTAAGCGATTGGACTTGTGATTTTTGCCTGGTAATGGATAAAACATCAATAGATTTGCATTGAATGAATCTCACAGATCTCACGGATTTGCATTGAACACAGTCAGCGACAAAGCGACATGATCCCATAAATTTCAATCGAAGCCACTTGAAGGCAAGCCTGCGAACTGTGCAGAAAAAAAGCTGCGATAGATGCTGTTTTGTTTTTTTGAATGGATGTCACTAGGGAAATAGCTTACCATTTATTCAGCTAATTTTCAACATGTTTGCTCTAAAAAAATGTTTTGGATTGATCTATTTTTTAAGTTTACACTAAAAAAAAGCTGTTTATTGAGAGAAGTTTCGGACAATTGCGTGACAGGAATGATTCAGTTTACGACACTTCTCATTAATTTCTATGGTTTCCGCAAACACTGTCGCATAACTCTGAATGAAATTCAATGCTATTGGTTATCAAGGCACACGTGATTAAGTTTGTCGTTGCGCATTCTCTAATTGTAGAGCCACGGACCCTCGTACCTGTTTCAATGGAGAGCTGGTGATTTCCAGGGATGAGATGTAGGCGTCCAACAACACAACATATTTTTAACATTATGCAAATGAAGAGTGACTTTCACCAATAGCAGTAAAGTCACTATGTCCTGCAGTGTCGGTCGGTGGGTTTTAATATAGAGGCACACAAAGTTTTAGCGGTCGTATTTTTAACTGCTTTAAATGGCTTTTTTGGTCACTTATAGGCAGAATATTTATATATATATAAAAAAAGACATATTTGTATAGAGTTATGACGTCACTTTGTAGGCCAAAACGCAGAAGTGAGTTAGCATTTTTTGCACTTCCGGTTCCCTCGCCCTAGAGTCTATGGGTTTTTTGAATGGGTTTTTGCTAAATCGCCTGAAATAAGGTCTGTGGTTAACAAAGCCTCTAAATATTTTCACGTTTTGATCTATGACATAAAACACACCAGTTATAACCTGCTTGTGGTTTTTTCAACTTTATTGTGTCTGCTTGTGGTTTTTTTAAACTTTATATTAGGCCTCAAAATGTATACATTTTGGATTAACTTGTAAAGATTGTCTTGATAGACAAAACGTGAAAGGGTCACAACTCTTTGTTGAACACAGATCTTATTTTTATTTTTTTTGCGATTTTCCAAAAGTCTATGGGGAAAATGCTTAGCTTTTCGATCGAGGGAACCCAGGCGCCGCTAACTTCCGAGTTGTCCTACAAAGTGACGCCATAACTTCGGCACTCTATTGTCTTGATATACAAGTTCACTCAGCTAGTCCTAGCCTATCACTGGAAGCAAATAATTCTTCATTCCTTTTAAATGTCCGTGTTAAAAGAGCTTGTTCGTTCGTTTAGTGAAGCTGCAGCCTTTATAAACCTTAGGCATGGCGTCTTCCTTTATTTTTCATTTGTAGATGTTTTTTGAATGGTAGTTTAGTAAGTGTGTTTACGATAAAATATGCAGTATCTCCAAAGTTAAATCAGCGGTAGCAGTTCAAACTAATATCATGTAATTTACGTGGTTGATGATGTACGAAGGGAAGATAGTCTCCTCTGCCATGTTACTTTTCTCAACACTCCTAATCGCTGAAAGTGAGATACTCGATGGTGATTGGCTAATTTTTTAAATCCAATTTACCAAGTGTCCGGCTATATGGATTTGCCTCCTCTCCTTTCCTCAATCCTCTCATACTCACGTTTCGCAGATTTGGCACATTTGGGGAAGAAGTGTGCGGTGTTTACACTTACAGAGGTGAAATTGCAAACAAGAAATACACATTCTGAGACATTAAATGAATAACTGGAAATTTTATGAACATTAAATCGCCCAATTTCACCTCAAGTTTTTGTAGGCTGTGCCTCCCTTTCCTTGATTTAAATAGGTGTAATTGGCCAGATGAAGTTGCGTTTTTTAGCGGTCAGCAACTTTCCTATAATTATTGGCATGTCTCATTTCGAGCCTGAATGGTTTCGTAGAGTAGTGCCTATGCGCTCACCTCAGATAAAAAGCAACGATGGCAAAGAGCTGTTTCTCGTTCATCACGAATATAAGGCCGTTTATGTTCTGATTCCATTTATATTTAGTCTTTTCCCTCAAAAATGCAAGAAAACGGATTGCAACATGGAGTAAAGTTGCTGGCGGTGTGAAAGCAGCTTGAGGTTTGCACTGGCAAACACTACGTTTATTTTTTCTCAGCAAGTATATAAAAATCGAATTAATTCCTGTCCTTTAATTCCTAGTGTTTACTTCAGGATTTCCCTCGGTGGATTTGCACTTGGCAGGGGTTTTCTGAGTGAACAGGGGAGTCATTAAAATAAGTTAATTAACTAATAAGAGGCTTGGGTTTTGCGTCATTGCCAGCGCTGCACACGTTCTCTTGCCACATCGTTACCACTTCAAGATCCAGAGAGCTCTAAACGATGACAAATACCCTCCTTTCCCCGTGTCCCCGATGTTATAACCCAGCCACAAAACAGCTTATATTCGACTAGCAACAGTGCATTTCCCACAGCGCAATAAGATCCACACTACAGATCTCATGTTGAAATGCTTTCTGAAAACGCTTTCAGTGCTCAAATCCCACAAGGTATTTTAATAGGATGAATAATTAATGAGTCAGAATAAACAATATCAAACTAATCACTTTCTTTTAGAATCACTGATCCATTTATTAGAAGATACTTTTAATACATTTATTAGGGTTTAACCTCCTGTGGTAAAAATCAAGTGTTTAATGTTGTTTATATGTCTGTGTGGTGTTGTTTATATGCTTTAAGACAAACCGTGTGTAAATTCATAAGTCGACAGCATTGCTGAGTATTTTCTGCTTAAAACTGCAGTGAACCAAAGACAGTCTCAAAAACACGGTTTGAAATCGCTGGTGTTTCTGACGTCACAAACTACCTTGTAACCAATCAGATCAACGTGTGATCGTCAACGAGTGGATCTCTGAGTGAGTGAGTGAGTGGAGGCGGGGCTCATTTGCATATTCATAGAACTGCGCATACTAAATGAGGCAAGGGTGTCGAATTACATTCAAGCTATTTTATTGCATGAAGAATTATATAATTTTTGTTTTTAAATATGTAATTGTGGTGATCAAAGATGAGTTTTAAGGGATGAAATTATTGACTACAGGGGGACTTTAAAAATCGCCATAATACCATAGAAATACATAATGGGAAAATAGTAATACAATGTTTTTCTTCTTTTAACTGATTTTTTTAAATTAGTTATTTAATTTTTAAAATGTATATTTAGTTTTTGTTTTGTTTTGTTGTGTTTCCCATTTTGGAATGAATGTATTAATTCAGTTTAGTGTTTTCCACTACATATACATTATATATATATATATATATATATATATATATTTGTTATGCATTACATTTATCAAGAAATCTAATATTCAGAATTTTATTTTATTATTATTTTTGTTCTTATGTTTTTAGCAATATGCAATTTAAAAAATGTTTTTGTCAATTTTACATTTTTATGCATATCATTTATTCCACTTTTTAATGACATTTTACAAAACATGGTAATACAATGTTGTTTTCCAACTCTAGCACCATGTGGTATTTTGTCCATGAAGTACTTTGCAATATGATTTTAATAACATTATATGTCATACATATAATATCAAATCTTCAGAACCATGGTGTATATCAAAGTCTCATGGTTTACTGATGGCATCTAGTGTGTGCGAACAAAAGTAAATGTCTTATTCTTTGAATTTCAATAGCATCACACTACGGTAACTCACCGTTGTCACTGGCCAGCTGAAAGTATCCGTCTACTAGTGAAGCTCCGTTGTTGAAATGTTGGGTCATGTGATCGAGCCAGTTGGCCTCCAGCGTACAGATGCCCTCGCCCTGCGGTTGCACTCGTAGAGGCACTTTAACCGTGTAGTACTTAAACTGACCCTCACGGCGACCCGGGTAGTTAAACAATCCGAAGAGCTCGGCACCTGTGGACATGTGAAACATTGATTTCGTTTAATGGCAGAGAAAAGCGGTAATGCCCATTTAGTCTAAAGGCCCTTGCACACTGAGTCTGAAATTCTCGTCTGAAATTTTCGCGAGTTAAAAAATAAATACGACCTCACATTGTTTCAATAATAAAACGATTCGGATTGGGTTTCATTTTCATTTCCATTATTTATTGAGTTTTTCGCATCTGTAGCAAGTATTTTGAGGTGTTTTGAGCCACCGTACAAGCGAACGCCAAAATCCAGAACTGTTCAGGATCAGTTGGTTCACGGAAATTGGTGGTCTTCTTTTAGCTAGCAAGTCATCAAACTGAGCCACTGACATCTTGAAGTAACCTTTGAATCTCTCGGGATAATCCCGCAGCGAACTCTCCTTCCTCTCTACGCAACCTCAGGATTGGATGGACCCAATATTTCCTCTTTATTTCCCTCTTTTTAAGAAGACAGAGGACAACAAAATCATCCTCACTGCTTGAAGACTCCATTTTGTATAGTTTTGCGAATTTTTTCGCAACAGATTAATAAATGCGCATCGGACTCAGTGTGCAAAGTTTCTGTGCGTGACGAAGTTTCGGAGCCAGTGTGTAAACGTGATTGACACAGCGTGAGATTTTATTAATTTTTTAACGTGCGAAAAATTCGAACGAGAATTTCAGACAATTGTATGCGAATGTCGTGTGCAGTGAAAAGGCCGAAATTCTCGTCCGAAATTTTTGCACGTTGAAAATGAAACCCGATCCGAATCGTTTTTATGATTGAAACAACATGAGGGCGTATGTATTTTTTAACGTGCGAAAATTTGAACGAACATTTCCCATTTCGCCCCCTAGTGGCAGTCGCACGGAACTATGAAATTGGTCGTGAAGCAACCGTTACCCTCGGCTTATTCACCACAGGTAAAATTAAGGATTTTAATTAATGTAATGCATGCATGAATATATCCACACAAAATAAATTACCATCAATACATCATAAATAAAAACATAGTAGATTTTATAGAGCTGATCGACATCAACAATTATACAGAAATAGCGTTTACAGAATAACGTTAAAGTGGTAAAATATTGGTAATTCCTCATAGTTTTGATTCAAATACATCACATCCGGTCGCATACGGTCTAGCCACAGAATTTCAGATATTTCAACGTATCCGAAGCTCAAATCGGATCCGGAATTTCCTCGTACGCATATGATCGGAACGCCACGAAGCTCCCGTACTATTCTCCATTGGAAATGAATGACTTCCGGTCCGACGGCTGACGTTTGTCGTGTTCAGTGGAAAGGCGGCTTTACTCCTAAATGAAATGAGTTTAAAGGGACACTTCACCCATTTCAACATTAATCTTTATTAAAAGTGGGTCATATACAGAGTTGGGTATAACACATTACTAAGTATTCTAATTACTTTTCGTGATAATGCAGTAATGTAACTCATTACATTTAAAATGTATGTAATTTGATTACAGTTACTGATGTCAATAAAATTAAGTTACAAATGTATTGTTAAGAAAAAAATATTTAGTAAAATGAATTTCTAATCACGTTTGGCCGGCTGCGTCAGTTAATGAGCGTGCGCTTTAATGAATTTACCGGAGAACGCGCTTCATGAGACACACACACACACACACGCACACACACACACACACAAACACACACACACACACGCAAGGTCTCTCGCTCTTGCTCGCTTGCTCTTGATTCCGGGAGATTTTAACTAATTTGCGCATCAGGGAGCCGCTATCAATATGCGGGAAACTCCGGAACTTCCGGGAGAATTGGGATGTCTGCAGTATTAAATTACGGAAAGAACTAAGTTTCACTTTGTAGTGTATTCTTGTAGTTTTAATAGGTTTTCAAAGTAACTTGAAAGTAAAGTAATTAGTAATCTGATTACTTTTTACATGCAGTAATCAGTAATGTAATCAAATTACAATTTTAAACCAGTAATGAGTAATTTGTAGTGAATTACTTTTTTTTTGAATAACTTACCCAACACTGGTCATATATGTAGTCGAAATGTAAAAGAAATTTTACATTTCAACCTGGTCTTGTCAGCAGGGTTATGAGATTCGTTGCAGTGTGAAGTGCGGGTTCCTTCACTGTGGCCCTTCACATGTACTTAATTAATTAGCTTGTAGATGGGCTAATTAGCTGGTGTCCTGGTCTAGCGGAGGTGAGTAATTAGGGAAATTAGCTGATGTAGTGGCAATCTCGAATGAGTATTTAGTACCGTCGTTTCTCACCAGACAAGCCCTACACTTGGGAGAATTGACCATCCGTTCTTCTCAATGAAATTACATTTGGCTGGAAAACAAAACGCTGTTTACCCTGTGTCTCAAAGAGAAAGAGAGTGGACCTAATGGATTGCAATAGTCCAAGATGGATTTGTTTGTGTGCTTGGCTTAAAAACCTCCCTATTTTAAGAACTAATGGGAAATTGACCAAAAAGATAAATATGGATGCACTTTTGTTCTGGCAGCGATCATTTAGATTGCCTCTGACTGCATTGAGTCATTAGCCCCATCTGACGGGAACAAGAAAAGCGGATGAGAGAGAGAATGATCTGAATGGCTTTCGGAGCCGCATGCACTTACAGCTCAAATCCCAGCAAGAATTAATCATTATTTGTTGTTTTACTCCAGCTCGGGCACAACAGGTTCTTCAGTTAGTCTTCCTGTAAACTCATGTCCACAGTACATGTGCATCGCTTTATTACAAACTGATTTTTAGTTTATTTTCGCCTTTTTATAGATGAGGGAAATAAGGAGGGTTGCAAAAAAAAAGGGTCAAATTATAATTTAAACGAAGAACCATTTAGATTTTTTTTTTGTATTGTTATTTTCATGACGGTTGTTTACCTTTCCCTCTCATTTTTTTTATTACTGCATTGCAAAACATTTATAATTACATATTTAAAATGTAAAGTATTTATACACTACTATTCATAGGGGTCGGTTCCCTTTTGTTTTTTAAAAAGTCTCTTCTGCTGACCAAGGCTGCACTTATTTGATCAAAAATACATAAAAAATTATGAAATATTATTCCGATGTAAATCATCTGTTTTCTATGTGAATATATAGTAAAGTGTAATTTATTCCTGCGATCAAAGCTGAATTTTCAGCATCATTACTCCAGTCTTCAGTGTCACATGATCCTTCAGAAATCACTATAATATGATGATTTGATGCTCAAGAAACATTTATGATTTTTATCAATGTTAAAAGCAGTTGTGCTGCTTCAGATTTTTGTGGAAACCGTGATGCATTTTATGTTTATGGATTCTCTGATGAATAGAACACTAAAGTCTAAAGCACAACTTTAGATTAGAACTTTTGATTAAAACAAAAAAAATATGTTTCAACAGTAGTTTAAATCATAATAGTATTAGTTATACTGACCTTAATGTATGCTTATTAATTAATTAATTATTATTATTTATTTACTTAAATCATTGCATTGCAGTATGCTTTAGCTAAACATTCAGGTTTTAGTATTTTCAGTTAAAAAGTTGCAAAAAACTTACAATACAGTAACTTACAGTAATTACAAAATCATTTTTCTTGCCCAGTTCACTGGTGACAGTGTATATGTTTTAATGAAATCCACCTGAATACTAACTGGCTGCCATTGCAACTCTAAATACAGTCTGTGTATGTGAAGAAAGCAATGCTTTCACACATGAAAACCAGTGTGTCTGTGACATTGGCTAACTTCCAGAGGGGCTTGGTAAAGCATTAGATGTTTAGTGCAGAAACAAGCACACAAACGACCCCTCCAAGCTCTATATGATCCCTCTTAACCCTTTCGACAAGGTCAAACTCGCTGGATATCTGCGGTTAGCACTGCCAAGGAACGTGACATGCCATCAAGCGTTTGCCTAATCCACACTTGAATTGCATCATATCAACACCCAAACACATCACCAAAAAGTCCTGACCTCCGTCTACAGAGGAGCTGATAACTATGGAAATATTCGGATGTGGATTGCATCCCACCGGCTGATTGTGAAGGTCCCGAATATAAATAGATGTTTTAGAACTCAAAGGAACAAATTCTCGAAAAACTTTTAGCATTTGCACTGAATTCCCTTAGTGAATCGTGTGATAAAACAATGCAGCCCGAAATTGACAGTTTGTATAATCATCACTATTCATTTTTAGTTAAATTCCTCTGTCAGTTGAACCTATTCTGTGCATTTTTTTGGTTAACGACCCTACTTGTCTTTATGCCTACCATTTTACTGCCATGCATTGTTTTATTTCAAATCTTTAACTTTCTTCTACAGTGAAAATATAATGCAAAACCAGAAATTCCCTTGGGAATTCAAAAAAGCTCATTCTTTTCCATAGTTTTAGGGCTGCAACCTACAACTCTAGTGTCATTAAAATAGTAACATAATCTTAATGGTCTTACTATCAGTGTCTTATTTATTATATTTTTTTATTTTGTTTTAAAATGCATCTCATGAGATCAAGCCAGAATATTGCACTTTTAATTTTCAACTTAGTCAGGGATGCACAAATATAAAAATGTTGGCAATACAGATAACCGATAATTCTTTATATTTGAAAGCCGATAACCGATATTTTGGTCGATAAATCTAAATCCAAATTTTCATATAATTTTTGAGAGCATGATTACAAAAACAAAAGTCTCACCATTAAATGCCATGTCCTAAGCACACAATTATATTGATGTTCACATTATAATTTTATGCAGCCGATATGACACACATGTTGCACTTTACAGTATTTTCCTTTTTTGAAGTGATTCCAATCATATTTCAAGCAATTCAAAACCATCATGTTGAACAGTGTACATCTGAAGGAAATAATCCATTATTTATTTGCTTTAATATATCAGCCAAATTTTCTTATCAGGCCGATAATGATAAGATTAAAAACAAACATATATGGGCCGATACCGTTATGGTGGCTGATATACAGTGCATCCCTAATTTTAGTGTGTAAAGCTCTTTGAATCACTGCTGTGCATGAAACACAAATATCCGTGCTTTTCTTTGTGAATGCAGGTTTCACTCGATGGCTTTCCAGCTTCACTGCGGGATGAAAAAAAAATCTTTCTTTGACAAATCTCCGAGCATTTCACACTGCTGACCAGCGCCATTATGCTTTATATATGATCTCCAGGAGCATTAGAGGGATTTGAGCGGGGAATGACTATATTTATCAGCAGTGGCGATAAGTCATAAAGACACAGCGCTGTGCCAAAGGACTGCTGGCATCTGTCATTTTGTGCCTGAATGAGAAAAATTGGTGTAGCGTGAGTCCATAGCATCATTCCACATGCAGACGGAGACTCGGGCACAGACTCCCAGCATGCATCATTCACATGCTACGGCGAACTCTGTGCACAATACCACAGTTTTTGCAAGAAACGCCTCCCTAGCTAATGTTGAGAATGAGGTTTGCCATCTGGTTACTGTCGTAGAAAAGAAGGGTGAACAAAGCCTAATCTAGCACCCGCTGTGTGGGTTTTTGTAAATGCCAAATGTTCCCAATCCCATTCGTCCAAACTCTGACAATGCTTTTCTTGAGACAAAAAAAGACCAGTGAGATGCTTTCACAGTGTGTGACACCCAGAAGTCAGATGATTTATGATCTTTCTAACTCATCAACACTTTACATTTGAGATTAAACTTACACGACATTAAAATTGAGCAACATTGTAGATTTTCATGCACTTAATATGGCCAATACAGTGGATGTTTTGAGTAGTTTCACCAAAAACTGCACATAACTTGTAAATGGACCAATAATTGATCAATAAAACGCAAATTGATACCAATAAAATCAGAATACCAGAACAGGTAATGAGTGTTTAGTGATATTATAGAAATAAAATATTGATTTCTAAAGGCAGTTTTTACAATGTCTGTTCAGAGGTGTGGCTGTCTGCCAATAATCCTAAGTGACGATTTCCACAAAAGTCCGATCATTGATAATAATCATAAATGTTTCTTGAGCATCAAATCATCATATTATAGTGATTTCTGAAGGATCATGTGACACTGAAGACTGGAGTTATGATGCTGAAAATTCAGCTTTGATCACAGGAATAAATTACACTTTACTATAAATTCACATAGAAAAATTTAACTGATTTAAATTTAAATGTTACTATCTTCACTGTATTTTTGAGCATAAGAGGCTTCTATCAAAAACATCTTACCGACGACAAGCTTTTGAAGAGTAGCGTATACAGTTTACATAGAAACTATAGTTATAGAGAAATATATCGAATATTACAGTATCAGAAATATGCTGATATAAACTTAGCCAGCATTTTATGCCGAAACTAAAACGCACTTTAAATATCCGTCGCGAGATTTCGTTTTGATGAAAGGATAAAGATGATCAACCCACCGCTCTTAGTCAGTGTGAACCTGCTGGCTTTCTCGGTTGTGTCTTTGATTTTGGCCGTGTCGTTGTTGTTGTGTTGCTGTGTTTCACCAGGTCCTGATTTCAACACGGCTGATGTCTCAACAGAGAGATCGTCTTCTCCTCCTCCTTCTTCAGAAGGCTCTCCTCCCTCGTTCTCCCCTTGGTTCTGGTCTCCCGACTCGGGCTCCTCCAGGGGACTGGGGCTCGGCGTGAGCCCGGATCCGTGCAGCGAGCTGGGGCTGGAGTGCAGGGAGAGAGACGGTTCCTCTGGTTCTCCGTGTCGGGACACATGCGGGCGAAGACCCGCCGGCTCCTGGATGAAGCCCGCGAACATGATGCCCTGATCCGCAGCGTCCTGTATCTGCTGAGAAGAGAGAGAGAGAGAGAAACACTCAAGACATGTCAAGTCAATTTTATTTATATAGCGCTTTTTACAATGAGCTTTTTCCAGTGATAACAGGAAAATAATGCAACAAAGTTTGTTTACAGAAGAAAGACTTTGAAGACAGTGTAAGACTTTACAGTCAAACCTAAATTTATTCAGACACCTTTAACATTTCTTACATTATCACAGTTTATTCGCTATTGTTTAGAAAATGGTATAATAAAATGACAAGAACTCGAGTTATTAAATCAGTTGATATTTCCCTGTTTTTGTCCGTCCTTCTGTTAGACTCTCACACATGAATTATGTTGAATATCTGTCAGCTGTTAAATTTAACTACACAATTAGATAATATCAGTTTAGCTCAAACAATTACAAAGCAATGCTTCATGTTGTTCAGTCTGTGGTGTAAAAAAGTGCATTAGTTATTAAAGAAAAACACTTCAGCAAAACATGATCAGCTCAAAGTGTCTTCATAATTTTTGGTCCCAAATTTTTATAAATGTTACTGGTAGTCACTGTATGAAGAATTTTTGGGTATAATATGTCACAGAGTTTATTTTGCTCTCCTCACTTACATAAATGTAAGGAAGCTTGTTTCCGCCACTAAATAAATAAATAATAATAATAATTGCGACTTTTTATCTCACAATTCGGACTTTTTTTCTAACAATTGCGAGTTTACATCTCGCAATTCTGACTTTATTTCTCAGAATTGCGAGATATAAAGTCAGAATTGCGTAAAATAAAAACGCAATTGCGAGATATAAAGTCAGAATTGCGAGATATAAAGTCAGAATTGCGTGATATAGTCAGAATTGCGATATATAAAGTCAGAATTGCGCAAAATAAAGTCGCAATTGCGCGATATAAAGTCAGAATTGCGTGTTATAAAGTTAGAATTGCGTGATATAAAGTTAGAATTGCGTGATATAAAGTCATAATTGTGTAAAATAAAGTCGCAATTGCGTGTTATAAAGTCAGAATTCTGTGTTATAAAGTCAGAATTGCGAGATATAAAGTCAGAATTGCTTGATATAAAGTCAGAATTGCATAAAATAAAGTCAGAATTGCGTGTTATAAAGTCAGAATTGTGAGATATAAAGTCAGAATTTTGCGTGATATAAAGTCGCAATTGCGAGTTGTAAAGTCCAATTCAATGGGGAAAAAAAGACTGACTTTTTTCCTCTCAGAATAGTTTATATCACGCAATAGTGACTTTATAACAGGCAATTGTGACTTTATTTTATACAATTCGGACTTTATATCACGCAATTCTGACTTTATATCACGCAATTCTGACTTTATATCTCGCGATTCTGACTTTATATCACGCAATTCTGACTTAATATCTCGCAATTCTGACTTTGTAACACGCAATTCTGACTTTATATCTCATAATTCTGACTTTAAAACACGCAATTGCGACTTTATATCACGCAATTCTGACTTTATATCACGCAATTGCGACTTTATTTTACGCAATTCTGACTTTATATCACGCAATTATGACTTTATATCTCCCAATTATGACTTTATATCACGCAATTCTGACTTTATATCACGCAATTCTGACTTTATATCACGCAATTCTGACTTTATATCACGCAATTCTGACTTTATATCACGCAATTCTGACTTTATATCTCGCAATTCTGACTTTATATCACGCAATTCTGACTTTATATCACGCAATTCTGACTTTATATCACGCAATTCTGACTTTATATCTCGCAATTCTGACTTTATATCACGCAATTCTGACTTTATATCACGCAATTCTGACTTTATATCTCCCAATTCTGACTTTATATCACGCAATTCTGACTTTATATCTCATAATTCTGACTTTAAAACACGCAATTGCGACTTTATATCACGCAATTCTGACTTTATATCACGCAATTATGACTTTATATCTCCCAATTATGACTTTATATCACGCAATTATGACTTTATATCACGCAATTATGACTTTATATCACGCAATTCTGACTTTATATCACGCAATTATGACTTTATATCTCCCAATTATGACTTAATATCACGCAATTCTGACTTACTATCTCGCAATTCTGACTTTATATCATGCAATTCTGACTTTATATCTCGCAATTCTGACTTAATAACACACAACTGCGACTTTATTTTACGCAATTCTGACTTTATAACACGCAATTGCGACTTTATATCACGCAATTCTGACTTTATAACACGCAATTGCGACTTTATAACTCACAATTCTGACTTTATATCACGCAATTGCGACTTTATTTTACGCAATTCTAACTTTATAACACGCAATTGCGACTTTATATCATGCAATTCTGACTTTATAACACGCAATTGCGACTTTATATCTCACAATTCTGACTTTATACCTCGCAATTGTGAAAGATAAAGTCAGAATTGTGAGATAAAAAGTCGCAATTACCTTTTTTATTTTTCATTCTGTGGCGGAAACAAGCTTCCATATAAATGAACTATACTGTCCTTCATACACTAGTAAAAAAAATATTAAAATTTATATCTGGTTTTTGAATAATTTTTAGTTTGACTGTATATTTTGTTTGCTGAAAATCAATGCCAGTTTAGACAAATATGGATTACCATGCTAGTCTGGTTGGTGCTGATTTATTCTGCTCAAACAATGAGATTGTTTACAGTAGCAAACAATAAGGAAAGCCAAGGACAACTTTAAATCCTTAAGCCATCTTCCCCATGTGGTCTGAGAACAAAACATCATTAACATATGAAAAGCCTTCTCACACAAGACAGAATTTCAGCTCTGAATTATCAAGGAATATTCACATATTATTATCACTATAGTGGATTTTAAACGTACATGCATTTGGCTGCATTTATTTTTTGAATGAAAACAGTAATATTGTGAAATAACTTTTCTATTTGAACAATTTCAGCATCCATTACTCCAGTGTCATGTGATTATTTGCTGCTCAAGAAACATTTATGATTATTATCATTTATCACTGTTGAAAACTGTCGTGCTGCTTCATATTTTTGTGGAAACCGGGATACTGTACCAGTTCAAAAGTTATGTTCAAAAGTTGATGTGAAAAAGCAGCAAAATAGTTTTCAACAACAATTATAATAATTGAGTACCAATAATAATTGTGCAGCAAATCATCATATTATACTGATTTCTAAAGGATCATGTGACAATGAAGACTGGAGGCTGAAAATTCAGCTTTGGTCACAGGAAAAAATTACACTTTACTATATATTCACACAGAAAAAATCTGTTTTAAATCCTAATAATATTTCACGGTTTTATTGAGTTTTACTTTTTTTTTAGAAATGCAGCCTTGGTGAGCAGAAGAGACTTCTTTCAAAAACATTTAAAAAATCTCAATTATTCCAGTGTATATCCGGAAAATATGAGATCAAATGGTTTTCTATGCCTTCATATTTTTGGATTTGAATTTATGTAGTGCTGATTTGATCCTGGTCCAACTTAGAGGATTAGTTCACCCAAAAATGAAAATGATGTCATTAATGACTCACCCTCATGTCGTTCCAAGCCCGTAAGACCTCCGTTCATCTTCGGAACACAGTTTAAGATATTTTAGATTTAGTCCGAGAGCTTTCTGTCCCTCCATTGAAAATGTATGTACGGTATACTGTCCTTGTCCAGAAAGGAAATAAAGACATCATCAAAGTAGTCCATGTGACATCAGTGGGTTAGTTAGAATGTTTTGAAGCATCGGAAATACATTTTGGTCCAAAAATAACCAAAACGACGACATTATTCAGCATTGTATTGTCTTCCGGTTCTGTTGGGGATCCGCGTTCAGTGACGCTGCTGACGTAAGACGAGCTGACATGTGTCTGGTGCGCCCGAGCTTCGTTTACAGTCTGAGGGAGACGCACGATGGAAACAAAACAATCTTCACAAACATGTCTAAGGATTTCCACACAGAGGAAGACTTGCATTTTTTTGCCCAGCCATATTTATTTGAACCCGAATACACGGACGCACCAGATACACGTCAGCAGCGTCTTACGTCATCAGTGTCACTACGGACTCGTGAACGCGGATCCCCAACAGAACGTCCTGGTTGCGTCTGCAACCCACCGTTCCCTGAAGGAGGGAACTGAGGACGTAGTCGACGGTCGACTGAATGGGGATCTCGCTAGAGAGCCTATCCTCTTCGAGTACTATTGAACGAGCCAATGTAATTGGCGTGCGTAATTCGCATCACAAACTCCGCCCCCGCGGCGCGGGTATAAATACGGAAGTGGATGCACGCACTAGTTGCTTTTCGCTGAGGAGCCGTGAGTAACCCGGAGTCAGCGGTGGTCCAGCGGTAGTGGCAAGGGGACTACATCCTCCGTTCCCTCCTTCAGGTATAGCGATAACGTCAGACGTAGTCAACGGTCGACTGAATGGGGATAACCTTTGAAAACGCCACTAACGCTGCCACCTTCCAGTGCCTAAACCAAAGCCTCCTGATGCCCCCGCAAATTTAAGGCGGGCAAGGACGGGGCTTAGGCCAGGGAAGTCACTGCTGTTCCTACAGGACCACTGGGAAAGCGTTCCCCGTACATTGGAAGGAAGGGACGCTGCGGAAGCCACATCCAACCCAGAGGGAGGTAACGTGGAGAATACACATATGAACTGGGCGGAAACCGGGCAGTCTAACAAATGGAATGTCACTGGGGTGGCTCCAGCCTAAGACGGGGGGAGACACACCTGAGAGTGACGGCAGAGAGACTCTGCCGAGGGAAGACACGGGCTCGCCGCAGGGAGCCGTATCGTGGAAGAATACACATATGGGGTCGCCGTAGGGACCGCAACATATGGACCCAGCCTAACAGAGGTTCCACACTGCTTACGAGTGGTAGGCCTAACACCAGACGTTCCGCACGTCCGACGTCGGAGGGGTGTGGAGGAACTCAACAGTGTTCAATTTTAAGGGAACTCAACTGGAGTAGAAAGGCGCACATCCAGTCCATAGGAGGGGAATGGCGCAGCAAGCCGACACTATAACCGGGCTCACGGTGAAACTGGCTTCATGAGAAAGGAGAGTTTGCCGGCCCAGACTCCAGGCACAATAAGTTGACCGAAAGCGAGCAAGTCCCTACCCTCTAGTAGAGACCACGCGAGCAGGAGAACTGATATAACAGAATTTTTAACTCACTGCCTGCAGTGGCTCAGGGGCGGTCTCTGCAGTGCAGTCGCACCAGGGACAAGGCCCAAGAGGATAAAGAGGGACTCAAGGATTTACAAGACCTTGCTCCTCGAGAACCTGACGATCAGAACGTGCTTCTGCACACTTCTGCAACACGATGAGCGTCGTTTAAACACCAAGGCAACATCATTTTGAGGGTGAAGGAAAACAGCCTACTCCAACCCATTTTGCAGGAAAGAGAGCACTGAAGTGATCGAAAGCTTTCAGGATCTCCTCTGGAGAGAAGACGCACTCAACGACTAGGTTCCACTTCTAAAGGCGTAAGCACGCTACCCATTTCTAGGTTGTGCTCGCAGAAGTGATGGTAACTATCACATGTCCCTGTGATAGCCACCTGAACCTCCGCGTTCAGATGTAAGACCGCCCGGAATCTCCGGGGGAAGAACGCGGGTGCCATCGTGCCCCGTCCCTGAAAGAGTTTTCAGGGGAAGTCAGGAAGGCTGTCGATGGGAACCAGGTCTAGTTGGGCCAATAAGGGGCAACTATGAAGACCTGTTCCTCTCCTGACTTGGCACGTAGGTGCAAGCGACGGGCGCAAAAAGACAGGAGCATTGCTCAACACAACATGTGAAGATCACTGGGCTTCAGCAGCATTTTCTGCTCAGCACTTGAGTGTGATAAGTTCACTGAGCTTCAGGAGCATTCCTGCTCAACACCTGAGTGTGATAAACTCACTGAGCTTCAGGAGCATTTCTGCTTCACACTTGAGTGAGAAGAACTTCACTGAGCACCAGGAGCATTTCTGCTCAGCACTGCGTGTGATGAATTCACTGAGCTACAGGAGCATTTCTGCTCAACACCTGAGTGTGATGAACTCTCTGAGCTACAGGAGCATTGCTGCTTAACACCTGAGTGCGATGAACTTCACTGAGTTTCAGGAGCATTTCTGCTCAACATGAAGTGTGATGAATTCACTGACTTGAGCAGGCGCAAGGCGACCATGAGTCGCAGTCGCTTTTAGAAGGCTCACTGGGGTTAAACGCATTTCTGCGGGCCCCTGGGGCAGCTGAGAGCCAGTGTTTGTCCAAGGGTAGTCCGCTCGGTTTGTACAAACACTGGCAGGAAGACGAAACCGGAGGGGCAACTGAGCGGCCCCGGAATGGTCATGACCCAGCTGGACCCAGGGGATGGAGTCTCCACTTGCCCTGGCTATAACTGTCGTAAGGCTCAATGGCGGCACGATTGAGTAGAGCGGGAAGAGTGGAACAAAGTGTCCTCAGAAGCTTCTGACTACAAGGAGGAGGTGACGGGTGAGTTGTGACATGCAAGCGAAGCTTGCGCAACGGTCGCAATGTCTAACAACTCAAGGCACGAATGCCCGTGTAGTCGAGGGTCGCCCAGGCTCCCGTTAAAACACGCCTTTTGTACATGGCCCCTCTGTTGAAGAGGGTTTGGCAGCAGACTGGGATGAACTATAGTAACACAGGGTGAGCTGCTCTGCCACGGTCACCTCGGGACTCGATCTTGAAGCTAGCGCTGAAGCGGTCACATATGGAGGAAGCCAATGGCTGCAACTACCATATAGCCCAGGAGCCTCTGAAAGTTCTTTCAGAGGGACCCTTTCTCACTTCAAACACCAGCTGAACACATTCTCATTGGAGAGACGTGTTAGACCGAGTCCATCTCCAAAACTGAAAAAGAGATACTCAGCCCGTGGGCGAGATTACTCTCTTCCAGTTGACCTGAAGACCCAACGGGCTCTGGAGCACTCGAAGGGAAGGACACTGTACTGATACTCCACCCTTACACGCAACCCACAGGATGGCCTGCGGTGCGGAAGGTAGAGATCTGTTTTTAAGCACATGTCTTTCAGGTCGGAGCTGCAGACCAATCTTGAGCTAAGATGGTCACGACCCACCACCTAGTAGCTCGAAGAACGAGTTTACAACTGGCCTTCGTACCGGCTGGAGGAGCGGCTATATCAAATCCTTCGCCAGCAGGATAAGATAAGCACGCACAAGTCAGGAGCACTGCTCAACACTCGGTGTGATGAATATCACTGAATTTTCAGGAGCACGTCTGCTCAACACCTAATGTGATGATTATCACTGACTTGAGCGGGGTAGCCGAGCCTGAGGTGGGGCAGCAAAGTAGAGAGAGTGGTGTTAGTGTGCTGTGCAACACTTACCTGTCTCCACTAGCGCCAGGGGGCGCGTGAGAAGGCGGATGACCGGGTCCTCGAACGCACCAAGCTGCCTGCTGGCGACCAAGGGGGAGCTGAGGGGTGTAAGGCTATACAGGGTCACACCCGCCAGACTGGCCCTCTTGGGACCCAGGAACAGATGAAATTGCTCTCTCTTTGAAGTGTGGGTACCGCTTGCTCCGCTTTTTTTTTTTTTTTAGGGAGCCAGCGGCGGAACAGACACACACACAAACAAAGGCTCCACCCGGCCCTCACCCGGGGGGAGGGAGTGATCGTGCCATTCCAAGAGCATCTCATCCATTCCTGGGCGGCCCGCTCCGGAAAGCTTCCGCTGTCGCTTGCTACCTGGCTTGGCAGCGCCTGGAGCGGGCTGGGCGTCTCTACTGCGGCCGGCTCCATGCTGAGGCCTGGGTGGAGGCTGCTGCGGAGGGCCAGCAGGAGCGGCGGCCGGGGAACGCCTACGGCGACGAGCAGGCAGAGGAGCTGCCACCGGCGGCGGGTGGAGGCAGCAGCTCGCCACCGGGGCAGGATGTGCCGGATGACCTCCGTCTGCGCTTGAGCAGCAGAGAACTGTTGGATGCAGTTCTCCACCGCTTCGCCGACCAGCCCAACCTGGGGAATTGGGGATACCAGGAACCGAACCTTGTCCGCATCCGCCATACCAACCAGGCTGAGCCAACGAAGGCGCTACTGGACCACCAAGGTGGACATCGTCAGACAGATCACGCACGCTACGACACTCACGGCCCGGAGGGTGAGGTCGGATGCAGTGCGGTGCTCACCTATGAGCGCACGGTCTGGATTACCCTCATGCATGCCAGGGGTACCCTAGCCTGCAGCAATGCCATGGTACGCAAGAGTAAGCGGCTTGCCCACAGGCTTTGTAAACTCTGCCCGTCGGAACGGACGAAAATTCACAGGCCTTAGGGGGGAGACGAGGATCCCCCCAAAAGGCAGCGGCCGCCGGACACAGGTGCACCTGTGTCGACAGACCGCTCCAATGGAGGGACACCTCGCAACCCTTCACCATTCCTCCATCAAGGGTAATGAGGGGGAAAAGCTATTCAGGCAGTTTCTGGCAGAGAAAGATGCTGTTCACCTGATAAGCTCTCCATGCATTTCGGGAAAGAAAGGCACTGGGGCGGCGAGCTGAGAACCAGCGCGGCCCGCCCCAAGATACCAAACTCCAGATTCCAACTGAGACTGAACGGGACACGGTGGAGGTTCCACTCGAGCCCGGCAGCCTCGGCGGCCCGTTTCCGCATAGCTGATAATTCTGGATCCGGCTCGGGCAACATTGAACTCCCGGATGGAGACAATGCAGCCGAGTCATCATCTCTAGAAGTCAGCTCACCCTCCGATGCTGCAATCGGCGTCCTGTCCTCCAGGGGAGCCCCGAGTGAAACCGCTGGCCCACCCATTACAGATGGACCAGCAGACAACACAGGAGGCTCCAGTGGTTGCAGTGGAAGGGAGGAGTGAGGAACCCACAGGGAATGGTTACCGGGCGGGACATCCAACACTATCCTCCGGTCACCCATCCCAGACAGCACCCGAGG